>NC_035442.2:5863625-6093656 GCF_002127325.2 Helianthus annuus | reverse complement strand
TCTCCCTCGAATACTCTCAACCGGACCTTCTTGGAGAAATGCTTCTTGATGAACTATTTCAATTAGAAGATCTAATTCTTAATTGGTTAAAAGAATTTAAGATGGATTTCATTGATTCATCTCAAGACGATACCCAAGAAGAATTGTTGGGACCACATTCGAATAAAAACAACTCCGTTGTTCCCGATAATACCTTCGACTCTAGCGAAGAATTGGGCGATAGTCGTCCCTGTGCCGATTGTGCCGGGAAGGACTCTCCATCGACTTCGTTCGGCGCATACATAGACCTGAGCGATTCGGCATACACCTTCTTTAACGAGAGCCCGGGAAAGGGTTGGACTTGTCCACCTACATTTAGCATAGGAATCACCCTCACCGACAACCTCTTGCGTTCTCGTCTTAATCTAGAGCAATTAAGGTATCTTAGGCACTTTGGGGTTGTTCCATCCAGTAAGGAACCGCCCGATACGGATAAGTTCCTTAGAAATAGACAAACTTCATGAACAGTCATCCGACACGGGGCCGTGCCCAGGTCAACACGCCCCCGTGTCCACCAAAAGATTCCTTTCTGACTTTTTGTCAGAATACGGACAAAATGTGTCAGGATCTTGCCTGCACACGGGGCCGTGTCCAGCCGACACGGGGCCGTGTCCAGTGTGCTGTCGTTTTCTATAAATGCAGCCAAGAATCCTGCACATTTGGACCATCTAGGGACAAATATTTGAGAGGATCTTCTCACATACCATCCTAGGTATTTTCTAAAAGAAGGTTCTAACAACCATCTTGTCCTTTCCTCTTTTATCTATTACCTTCTTCTTCATCTTTCTTGCTTCAACACTTCCATTAAAGCTTGAGATCACTATGATTCCAAGCTTTATTGTGATGTTTGTTGGGTTTTTGTTCAAGGAATCTTGTTAAAAATAAGTTGTATAACATTGTTTTAAGTTACTTCTGCTCAAAAATGCTTCATAAGCTGAAAAAATAATTTAAAACTCCAAGATTCCTTGTTCCAAAAATCTGCAGAAAGGTGAACACGGGGCCGTGCTCATTGAGCACGGGGCCGTGTCCAATTTACTGTTTCATCAAAATGAGCTATTTTTGGTTTGTTTTCGTAGAATGTCAAGTCAAAACAGTGGAACCTCTTCTGCACATTCCAGAAACAGTCGGAGGGAAAGAAGGTCTTCGATTGAAGCAACTCTCGTACGCTACGTAATGGCATTACGAGAAGCCCATGACGAGATGACTTCGGTAGAGGAGGTCCTTATAAACCGTATAATTTATCTTACGGTGGGGCTGGAAAACAGTTTTCAAGAAATTAACCTCTTGCACCAGAGGTTAAATATTCTTGTAACACCTCCCATGGAACCAATCCTCCCTCAAGAGGATTGGAACCTAGCACTAGAAATCAACAATCCTACCGGGTGGGATGACATTCCAGCAGAGCCTCCTCTTGAAGATCTACAGGAAGTCCCGGTGGAGGTTGCACCCCCTCAACCGATGCCAATGAGCCCGCCTTTCTTCTCCCAAGGGAGATAGAGGAATGGCTCGCCGACGTGTGAGGGACCCATACCCGAAGGAAGAAGTTCTTCAAGCCGCCTCCAACCGAATTCTAAAAATGTTATATTTTTACAAATTTACAACCGATAACGTCGTGATAAAAAGAACCAACATAAGAAAATTAGGAAACGACATGACAAGCTTAGTTAAAATTTGATTATATATACTTGATCACATGAAACCCCATTCCCACAAAAGTGAGTTTTGAGCCCTTATTGAGCATACAAATACATATCTTTAAACTAAATGCTCATTTTTCGTTTCTTGTGTGAATAGCCGCTTGGTTCTTACGACTCTAGAACTTGCCACGACGATACATTCTCGGTCCTTACCAACTTAAATCCAAGTAAGTAAATGATGTAGGCATTAGGACTAACCCTTTTTATTTCTGCACCATTATTTTTCTTTTTCTTTTACCACATACCCAAAATCCCCCTAGTTAACCCCTTTGAGCCTAAACCTTTTCATTTCTTAACCCAAAACAAAAACCCTTTTTACCCACCTAAACCCTTTTTCATTTCAAACTCTTTATTTTAGTAACAAAGCTCGGTTTTTCTTATGACTTATGTTGAAAAAAAAATGAATGATGATGATGAAGCCAAAGAAATAAACAAATAAGTTTATCAAAAACAACTTTGTTTGAAAGAAATGCTTCATCAAAATAAAAAGTTTTGAAAAATAACGAGTCTTCTGAAAACCGACGCTTTTTACGCTTTTCGCCCTTTTACTAACCACTAACCCAACCACCCACCTTTAGCCCAAGCCTAACCCTTCACCCAAAAGTCCTCTTGATATTTACAAAGGTGTATAGTTAAAAAGGAGGAGGATTGATTGCTTGGCAAGCTTATGGTATGAGTAAGTTCCATGTCGCTCTCGAGTGATTCACTAAAAATACATCTTCGGCCGAGTGTTAAGTGATCCCCCATGAGGTATGTGAACTTGTATATAAATGGAATTTTAAAAAAGGCATGTTATGCCCTAATAAGTAATTTATCTTATGAAATGTTTTTAATAAATCATGACGAATAGGATTGTAAATAAATAAAAATAAAACTTAATAAAGAATCTTGGAAAATCCCGAATCTCTATGACAAGCCCAAAAACCTTCTCTTCTACCCATTCCATTTGGGAGTGTAAAGCCACATTATAAAGAGTTTTGCTTGAGGACAAGCAAAGATTCAAGTGTGGGGGTATTTCATGTGCTCAAAATGCAACATATAAATTAATTCAATTGTGGCATAAAACTAACCCCTTCTTAGTACTAATGTTGGAAAAAATGTGTTTTTGTCTTCCTTTTGTATTTTTAGGATTAAATGAGCTTAAATGAACAAAAGAAGCAAAAAGGCAGCTAAATCTAACATAAATACAAGAAAAGGAACAAAAGTGGCATGTCCGGCCTCCCGACAGCATCTTCCCAAGCAAAACAAGACAACAGAAGGATGAACACGCCCCGTGCTCAGTGAGCACGGGGGCGTGCCCAAGTGTCAGCAGAAAAGACAAAGCTGTAGAAGCTTCTATCACCCACCACGGGGGCGTGCCCACTGGACACGGGGTCGTGGTCAACTATAAGATTCGCAGAATCTGGTTCGTTTGCAGCCTACCCGCCGTGAAGTGCCGAGGAATATCACTAGTTATACATAGGGCTGTAAACGAACCGAACGTTCAGCGAACAGTTCGTGAACCGTTCGACGGGAAGTTCGTTTATGTTCGTTCGTTTAATAAACGAACGAACATGAACAAGAAATTTCGTTCGATTAGTTAAATGAACGAACATGAACAGAGGTCTCGTTCGTTCGATTGTGTTCGTGAATGTTCGGTAAGGTGTTCGTGAACGTGTTCCTGAAGATGTTCATGAACATTCGTTGATTTGCGTTCGTTTATGTTTGTATGTTTGTGTTTTAATTGAAGATCTTTGTACTTTTTTATATTTTATTTGTACTTTTTATATTATTAAACTTTTATTAATTTTATTTCCCTAACAACTAAACTAGTAAACCCACTTTCACCTTGTTTATACATCATTTCCCTTTCATTTCTCTTTATTTACATCGACGAATCCGATCGACCTCCGTCCTACAGTAAGGGATTCAAGTTCAAGTGCTACTCTCTGGGCCATCTATATATCTTTATCCTTTTTCGCGTTCGCCAATTTATTTGTGTTTGTCTGTGTTCGTGAACCGTTCGCGAACACGCTCATTTTGTTGATGCAGATTTTGTGTCCGATGCTTGTCGAATAGATTAGTTATTATTTTACGCTGAATTTGTAATAGTTAGTGAAACGGTCTATCGAACATGTATAGACCCGCTCGTTTGAAGTGGTCAAACGAGAGGGTTATTCGGTTGACCGTGTGTATTTGCTTGACAAATTATGGTTGTATTTGTTGGTGTCGAAGGATAAGGCATCGAAGGATTATGAATATCCTTCGATGAGCTCGAAAGATATCCATTGAAGGATGGACCTCGAAGGATATGTGATCCTTCGAGGTATATGTGTCTTTCGAAAGCTTGATGGTCGAAAGATGATCTATCGACCAGTCAGCTTGATCCTTCGACCATTCAACCTGTGTTTGGTATAAATACCAACACCTTGTCTTGTAAAACATAAGAGTGAGAGCACAAGTGTGTGCAAGAGAGTGATAGGAGGTTTGAGTCCTCACCGGGAGAAATCACCACTTGATTTCTCCCTGGATGTATACTTCTTTGGTATTAGTTCGGTTATCATGTAATCGGGCCGACTTGTAATGTTTTACTACCGGATTAATGCAAAGTTGTTTGTTTATCATCTCTTTATCTCTTCCATCTTTGAACATAATCATGAAAATCACGGATTGGATCCCGAAACACGGACCTACAATTGGTATCAGAGCCATGGTGCCCGATTTAGTAAAACTAAACGTTTACTAAGTCACATGTGCTCTAGATCTGTGATTTTTGTGGGTTTTTGTTCAAGATGTAAAAAATGGTGAAAGTGAGAAAAACTCAGATCTGGACCCGAATATCCAGATCTGTGATAAAACGAGTGTTGGGTTTTATGTTTTTCTCCTAAATCTTCAAGTTTCCATCATCAAAAATCGTGTACAAATGTTTTCATCGAATCTGCAAATTTACCCAGATGTCTGTGTTCTTGATGTTCTTCACATCTTCATGTGTTGAAAGATGTGAAGAACTTCGAAAGATCAGGTTTCTGTTTCGAAAGGTCAACTTCCACCCACAACAACTTCGAAAGGTCAAAACACTTTCTCGAAAGATCATTAGTTCATTCGAAGGGTCATCCTTCCATGATTCGAAGGATCATTCTTTGTTTCGAAGGGTCAAATCTTCTTAAAAGGTCAGTTCTGATATGATAGCAGCTGATGTTTGTCAGATCCAGATCTGACATGTGCCAGAAAAGTCAACTTCACAACTTTGAGAATTCCTCGAAAGGTCATCTGTTCTGTTGTGTTTCGAAGGATCATTGTCACAACTTCGAAAGATTAAATTGTTTTTCGAAAGGTCAACAGAATTGAAAGATCAAACAGATGTTCGAAGGATTATCACAACAGAATCGAAAGATCTTGTTCTTCGAAGGGTCTTCTTTGGCTTCGAAGGATCAACATCAACTGATGTCGAAGGATGCTGTTTATGCTTCGAAAGATTGACAAGACAGATCATATATCCTTCGTGAATCTGCAGAGAGAAAGACGAAGTTGGTTGCTGCTTTTGATATGATGTCGGCTGATTTTTGAGGAGAAGAGACAACATGATGATGGTTGACGGCTGGCTCAAGTTTTGAAAGTAGGGTTGTTGGCTTGTGGGTGAATAAAATATAATCAATGGGCTGTGAATGCACAACAGATTTTTTATATGGGCTTGGGTTTTTGGTAAAAGAATTGGGCTAAAGACAAATTGCCATCATATAAAGTGGTCTGTGTATGCATATTGGTCTTTGGATTTTTATTTGTGGCCCACTAATAATTTACTAGTTACCATTATCATTATGGGCTCACATGATGGTTTCTACAAATTACTAGTGGGAGTGGGGTCGGGTATTTGCGGAGTTGATCTGAATCGCGCTCCTAATATCAAGGTCAAAATTTGTATGGATTTTGGGAGCGCGCGGAATGATTCGGAACAATGAAAACAGAAGATGATGAAAACTTGATGTTTGAAAAATTGTGGGGTAGTCACGGTTACCGATGCAAATGGCAAAAATGGTGACGCGACTATTATGGGCCAAAAACAACACGATATGTTCACTTCCGCGCATCAGTATTTATGATTGTTACCGGTTATTCGGAAATGTTCGAAAGGATTTTGTTTATTGTCATATTCTCGCATTTGAAGACGAACGTATGAACCTGGAACGTCTATACCGGTCCTAACGAGTTCACAAAGTCTTTGGTCTTTGGGGGGATACAAGTCAGATCCTACGGGGTACCAGGGGACGTTCTTATTCAACTAGATTATGCAAAGAAGAAAGTCATGTTCGTGAATTTTCGGAACCGAGAACATTCAATGAAGATTGATGACAGTTCCGCTCAGTGGAGGGAATTGGTGAACATTTGACGACAGTTTCTTTGAAGTGGAAAGAATCTGTTAAGGTTTAGAGATCTTACCAAAGAAATGGGGGGATAAAAATTTTCATTTGTTGAATTTCTTCGGTAAAATTCTAAACGCAATCACAGGTGGTAGAGTTTGTGATTTTCTGGTGAGACAAGGGGGTTCTGCGTGGAATGTTTTGCACAGAAAAGTGCATTACTTGGTCGATTCCACAAAGACGGTTTACAGAAGACAGTTTACCAGAAATCTCTATCAATGTAGTATGCTTGAAGATCAAGACTTGATGCAGTTGTTATAGAATGGAACCCTTATCAAATGCCGGTTGGAGTATTGGAAGATCAGCGGAAGATCGGTCAATTGAGTCCTTTGAGGATATTGCACAACACTCAACACGGATGCGCGTACTCTGAGGGGGAAGTTTTATACAATGAGCATCAAGATACTACTTACCTGGATCATCGGTCAAGGGGGAATTTGTTTACACAGAGAAGATGATTACTTGACTGAAGATCGATGATTGCAGTTGCATTTTCAGCATTCGACAGCAACGGACAAGGGGGAATTTGTTGATGCATATTTTGTGTCCGATGCTTGTCGAATAGATTAGTTATTATTTTACGCTGAATTTGTAATAGTTAGTGAAACGGTCTATCGAACATGTATAGACCCGCTCGTTTGAAGTGGTCAAACGAGAGGGTTATTCGGTTGACCGTGTGTATTTGCTTGACAAATTATGGTTGTATTTGTTGGTGTCGAAGGATAAGGCATCGAAGGATTATGAATATCCTTCGATGAGCTCGAAAGATATCCATTGAAGGATGGACCTCGAAGGATATGTGATCCTTCGAGGTATATGTGTCTTTCGAAAGCTTGATGGTCGAAAGATGATCTATCGACCAGTCAGCTTGATCCTTCGACCATACAACCTGTGTTTGGTATAAATACCAACACCTTGTCTTGTAAAACATAAGAGTGAGAGCACAAGTGTGTGCAAGAGAGTGATAGGAGGTTTGAGTCCTCACCGGGAGAAATCACCACTTGATTTCTCCCTGGATGTATACTTCTTTGGTATTAGTTCGGTTATCATGTAATCGGGCCGACTTGTAATGTTTTACTACCGGATTAATGCAAAGTTGTTTGTTTATCATCTCTTTATCTCTTCCATCTTTGAACATAATCATGAAAATCACGGATTGGATCCCGAAACACGGACCTACACATTTCCTTAATGAACGAACACGAACATAAAATCTCGTTCGGTAAGTGTTCATGAACCATTCATGAACACGTGTATTTCCTTAACGAACGGCCTTGTTCGTGTTCGTTCGGTTCGTTTACAGCCCTAGTTATACATATGAATATGAAGAGCTGATGAACAGTGCCTATATGAATTCTTTTAGTTCAAACTCAAAAAAAAAAAATTAAAGTCTTTTAATTTAATACATTATTCTATTACATTATTATAATTATAATTATTATTTTTATTTTTATCTGATATGATATACGTTTTTAATCATTTAACTCTTTTACTAATTTAATTATTCTCCGATAACTTGTGTTCGTTGGCTTAAAAAAACTAAATACGTAGTTGTATTTGATTTAATTTGTCGACGTTCGTATATAAATTTTATTGAAAACAAAGTTGTATTCGAAATAGAGTATTCTTTTGTGTGGTAGGCTAGATCAAGTGCCGACGTCATATCGGTAACGTGACGAACAAAACGTATACCAACCGAACAAGTCGATACCGATATCGGTATATGCTTAAAAATTTATACACTTTTAACCCATTTAGTTTGTATATAATTTGGATTTCTTTCAATAACTCACGTTCATTAACTTTTTTATACAAAGTTGAATACACGACTTTATTTCATACTTTTTCTCATCCTTCCTTTATTAACTTTGTTGAAAAAGAATTCTTTTTTTTATTAGTACCGTGAGTTTGTGACAGGCAACCCGATGCCGATATCGGTACCGGTGTAGTTATTATTGGAATTTTGTTTTCTCATCGTCCCTTTATTAACTTTTTGAAAAATATTTTTTTTCTTCTTCTTATTTTCAATGTAAAACACATTCTTTTAAACATATCATGACTTTAAATCAAATGTCGGTACTATATCGATACTGTAATGAATCAAACATGTATCAACCGAATTCCTTTGTGTAACGAACCGAATCGATACCGACCAAGTTCCCGCTGCATCGCGCGGGCAAATCCACCTAGTAATGATGGTTAAAAACACATTACACATATGTGTGTCTGTTAAGGACTAAAATTATAAAATAAAAGAAAATCATGTGGCCAACTTCAATATATTGAAACTTTAACTCGTTAATTTATGAATTAATATATATGAACAATATCATGCAGGTCTACTAATTTATGGGCTTGGAATTCTCACATCTAAATGTCAAATGGGTTGCATCAAACACAAAGAAGGAATTTAATTTGATTTTCACAGGGCAGACTCTGAGAATTCGTGTACTCGAACTTCAAAAACGTGCCCTTAGGCCTTAACAAAATTGGGTATTTGGCTCAATAAATGTCTAAACCTAATGCCAATTGGCTAATAACTAATCTAAAACATAAGAATAGTTTTTGTAAGTGAGCTTATGTTGGTGTTTGTATAGGTATACCTATTAAAAAGGAAATTTTATCGCTATTTTTAGATTTTTTTCTAAAAATAGCGTGCCCTCCGAAATATCAGGCCTTGACCGGTGGTCCTCCTCGCCTACCCGGCCCTGGATTTTCATAATGTGTAAGTCAATTTGGCAGGGCCCAAACGAACAATGGACTAACAAGTAACAAAGAATTAGTGGCAGCCCATGAATGAGAATAAAAGGAAAAACGGCATTCGGCAATCTAGGGTTTGGTTAAGCATGTATATATTCAGGTTAATTTATAAACTTTGCTAGACATGTATGTTCTTATTGTTTTTTTTTTTTCTCAGGCGAATGATTTGAGTATGTTTATGTGTTACAAGACATATTATTTATGATCTCATATTAGCATTTGTCGTTTATCAGTCCAGAATCGTTAAACATCATGCTGTTATATTATGGTTTATAGTAATGCTGTTATTTATGAACTTTAGTACCCGGTACGTAGTTTTCGTATAGATTTTTTTAGCTATATAGGTTTTCGATTTATAATTTTTTTAGGTATATACGTTTTCGACCTCCTGGTCGGAAATCTCAAGCTTCACCACTGGCGGTGGTGATTTGGTGAGGATCCAGATTGTAGTGAGGTGGCTAGAATGATGTGGCAAAATCAAGAGATCCGCTATCTCAGATTTCGCTATATGAGATGGCGGAAGTTCTATTGGTTGGTTTCGTTAGAATATAACAGAAAAGGCTTGTTATTTAGTTATTGTATGCTGTATGAATGCATTTTATTTTTGTTAAATATTCGATTTCATGTTGGTGATTTTGATTTATCAAGAATTAAACATGTCACATTCGTTTATGGTAGTGTAAGGGGCACACTTCCATGGATGGCTCCAGAGTTCCTAAATGGTAACTATACTCGGGTTTCGAAAAAGCAAGGATAAATGATATTATGTGGCATTTGATTAGAATTGTGGGCTTGTCAATTGGGGGTGTTTGGGATTTTGCTTAAATAAACCATTTATTTGCATGTTAGTTTTGTAGGTCCCTGTTTCGCGGAGGATTACGAACCTAAACCTTGTTATACAAACCTACTAGCGAGTGCGGAATCCAAGCTAGCAAGCAAACCGAGTTAGTAGCAAGTAGAGAAACAAACACACAAGTTCACCGATTAACACAACTTGTATTAATGCAATGAGGGTTCGGTTACAAGCTCAATGTTTACAGAAGTGTTCTATAAACTCTCTAAGATGTGTGTGTGAGTTTGGACAGAATGCTCTCAAAGAATACTCTCTCTTTCTGTCTGTGTGTCTGTCTACCGAAACTCAACACATGCATGGGTATATATACCCAGCTCAGCAGGTCTGGATCGAAGGATCTGATAGATGGTCCGAAGGATCATCTATCGATCACAGTTCATACGAAAGATCAGCATGGACCTCGAAGGATCATCCTTCGAGGTCTAATGGTCGAACCATGGTCGAACCATATCTTTCGATCACCTCGAAGGATCAGGTGTATCCTTCGAGGCTATCCTTCGATCTGAACATCTTTCAAATGTTGTCCAAGTCAAACCGGAGGATGGTTGACTTGGTCAACTTACAATACAAATCAGGACATCGTTTATATCAGACCGAATACAGACAAAGTACAGACACAAGTGCACCAACAAACTCCCCCTTGGCTGTAGCTTTGTCTTTGATCTCTAATCTTTGTCTTGTTCTTCTAAAAGTGTAGACTCGTCTTGAACTTCGACGGTCTTTGGTCTTCAAGTCTTCAAGACTCTGATGTCCTCTCATGTCTTCAATGTCGGAGGGTCTTCAAAGTCTTCACGTCTTGAAAGTAGAAAGTGTATCAACAAACTACCCGTATCATGTAGGAAGTGTGTTGACAAACTCCCCCTTAACATAAGCTCCCCCTTGAGTTATGCTCGTGAAAAGACTCTATCTTTATGAAGTGAGATCCTTGTGGTGATGATGATGGCCAGCGGCGACTCGATCACCTTCATTCATTGAGTGCCTTCGTGTCTTCATTCCAAAGCTCGTCATCGACCATGTTCTCCTAGCCTTTAGAATCTGCACATGCAAGAAATCTAAACGCGTAATGAGAACAACTGCTTGGAATATAGTTAGCATAAACAAAAGACACACGTATGACCATGTCACAATCAAACACCGTCCGACAGTTTGAAAGTTTAATAAATTTGCCAATTTTAGCCTTTTAACTTTCAAACATGCAAATTTCGACCGTTTATGAAGATTTAGTCAGTTCGGTTTTCAGTCAGGTTTCAGGTAGCGAAGACTTGAGCTCCAACATCGTACGATCGAAAATAAAGCAGAAATAAAATCTTTTTGGCTTTTATAAAGTTTATATTAAAACAAGCCTAAAATCTTTTTGGTATTTTTGAAATTAAAAGACAACAATTTAAAATCCTTTGAGTGTTATCAAACGACATCACCGCTAATGTCGTGCTGATATGCACCAAACGACGAAACTGTTTAAAAGAAATAATAACAGTTAAGCAGTAAATAAATATATACAGACATTCTTTTTGTGAGTTTCGAGGGTAAGAGAATCATATCAGTGTACGATCATGCCAAAACACTCTTGTTGTTTAGTTAGTTAACATTAAGATAAGCATCCTATAACAATTATCGGTATTGTTGTCCACTTAAGCTCAACTTATCAGATGTAATCATGTTTAGAGGATACGTTAATGTATGATTTATACTTACCGACCGGTGTTCATCCACATCACGACACATTCCCGTATCAAGGTATGCACGAGAGTTCATCTTACCGGTGAGTATACCGATTATCATCTGTTTGACCGTATAAATTGTGAGATACTCACTTATTTTGATTCGAAAACAAGCCCTTTGTGATATAATCACTTATTGATGAGGAACTTGATTTTCGTATGCATGAGGGCACAGGTGCAAGTCCGTGAACAGGTCAGTACTTCCGTACAGCAGAGAGACGAACTTGACACCCGGAAAAATGTGATATTTTATCACTTATTTGATATGGACATGTGATTGTTTATCACTTATTGAGGTCGAATGCAGTATGCAATATGTACACGTATGTATAGTATCATGGAAGATCTAGACTTGCGTCCCCGTTATTTTTCGGTAAAAGATACAACCATGATACCCAGATGATAAGCAGCATAAAGACCGAATATCTCAGAACCTCGGCAATCTATCAAACGAAATTTCGGTACTAAGACCATATGCCAATGAATGGTTCCCACCTGATCTTCAGTCGATTAAGATTTATATCACCCTGCACACTTTAAAATGATTGTGAGCCTACCGATACATCTTATATAGAGCTGCTTATCGTTTTGCATTTAAGGTTTAAAGAGGTTTGGATAGACCACTGATGTACTATCATTTTCTCTTTTGCTCGCCAGGAAACTCATTTTTGTTTTTCTATTGTTTTTGTGTTTTTGAATTTTTCGATGTTTTTGGATTTTCCGATTTTTGGATTTACTCCCCCTAAAATCAACAAACTAAGATAAATTTAAAAACACAAAGGTATTTACAAAAATGATTTTCCGATGTTGGTTTTACTCTTGCTTGACCTTAATGCCGTTTACCAATAATAAAAAGTCAAATCTTGATTTGTCAAAAGCTTTGGTAAATAAGTCGGCACGTTGGTCATCGGTGTGGACCTTAACAACATTGATGAGTTTCATATTGAAACAATCACGTGTGAGGTGATATCCGAGATCAACGTGTCAGGTCAAAGAGTGCTGTACGAGATAATAACAATTCACAAAGCAGCTAAAATATCGACAAGTATAGGAGAGATTAAGAATTAAAGGCGTATCCTGCAACTGTTCCGTGCATTGCAAGGAAACTAAGCACTCTCCCAACTGGATATCCACCCGGTGTGGACTTCAAGATCGAATTTGCAACTGCTGAGAAGTCTCTTGACAGCAATAAGCTCATAAACCTCCGGGTCCGGCTGGTCTTCCACATTTCACCAGCGAAGGTCTTTGACTTTCTCTTTCAGAAATGGTGTGCGGATGTTCAATCCACGCCAAGGCATCGGCACACATTTCACTTCATTCGTTCCTGAGGACCCGATCAAAACCAGAATGACCAAATTTTCGGCACGTTCTTCATTTGGTCGACTTTGCATCTTCATTCAGCCACATTTTCTTTTTCTTTTCTCTTTCTCCATCAAAGGCAACAATTTCTTCTGTCGCCTATCTTGTGCAAGGACATTCCACCATCAACAATCCTAAGACTATCAATAGTTCCTCCTGGAACTTCCTGCACACTCACTCAGAGATTAGTTGGAGAGAGGGACCCAAGCCTTCACAGACTTGGGTCGTCCGTCATCATCGAGAATTGTAACATCCATTTCCCGATGATTCGGAATTGATGTAGCTCCCCCTGAAACAGTTACCGGTTTTGGTATCCAAATCTCTTTCTGTTTTTCATGTTTAACATCCAATTTAACAGATTTTGTTTGGATAATCTCCGGTTTTAAAATCTTTTCAACTTCTTTTCTTTGTTTCTTTTTCTGTTTCTTTGCTCGCTGTTTAACAAGACGAGGATCCTGTTTTGATGAAACAGATCTTTTATGGTAATTGTTACCATGGGGGGCATCAATTTTTGACTTTCTCCTGGTGAGATATGGACAATTCTTAATGATGTGTCCATACTCACAACATTCAAAGCATGATCTCCGCTCAACAAACCTCGGAGTATCATAACTGCAATAGCCGGATGATGAGCTTCGTGATCTTGAGGTACTTGGTCCTACATCACAACCGTTTGTGTGTTGTGTATAGTTGTTTTGACTGTTTCTTTTCAAAATTTTACTTTGTTTAACAAAATCCTTATTGGATTTGTTTTTGGAAGTATCAATTTTATCAGTCCCTCTTGATTTCACGAGGTTTATCTTCCGAACCTTTTTCTTGTTTTCGCCCTGTTTGCCTTTACTATTCTCTTGGGCGGCATGATTTTGTTCACGGGGATCATCAACCTTTGCTTTCAGCTTATGAAGATATGGACAATTTCGAATGATATGTCCAATTGTTCCACACTCAAAACAATATCTTCGTTCAACAATCCCCGAAGCATCATGTGTTCTCTTAGCCGATGATGTTGAACTTTGTGAACCCGAGGTACTAGGCTGTGAACTGTTTTGTTCATTTCTTTTCAAAACAGTAGCTTTCTTGACAAAATCTAAGTTAGATTTATTTTCAAACGTTTCAATTTTGTCTGTTCCCGTCGATTTCACAAAGTTAACATTTTTCTTCTTCTTTTGATTCGGCTTCTTCTGGACTTGAGCCGGTGCCTTTCCTTTGGGCTTGGTGTGATTTTGCTGTTTTGGCATTGCTGGTAATTTCTTGTTGCCAAATTGTTTTCGAACTTCAGCCCTTGGGATTGGAGGACACTGTGTAACTGTAACACGTGGTCCTGTCTTTCCCAAAAACTTACTTGTCGAATCTTCAAAGACTTTACTTATTAAAGATTGATTAACATTTTTAATAGGAAAATCTTTGTCAGAGTAGATTTTATCATTACCAACGAGAGTGTACAGCAAGTTCACACCCTCCGACTCTTTTTCAGACGAGGACTCGATTGCAACAGTCTTAGCGGGTTTTGCAGGGGGATCACATAGAATGTGATTCTCAAGAGGTATGTCCTCATTTTTGACTACCGCATCAGACTTTGCTGGGACAGCATTATCAGATTCATCATCAGACGAATCAGCATCCTCAATCACGACTGGAGGATCCTGTTTCTGTTCAGCAGTTACAGATGTATCTGCTGACACATTTGAATCTGAGGATACTTCTTTCTGGTATCCGAGTCCTGCTGCAAACTCCTTCACATCAAGAGGAACAGATTGTTCGAAGAACACTCTATCCTCCTCGTCAGGCATCGCATCATAATTGTGTCTCACAGGTGGTGGACATTTCTTATATCCTATGCATGTGACATCCCGTTTTTCTTTCTGAACGTCAATGATGTGATCCAACACATAGCTAGAGCTCAAATAACTATCTAGCTTAAGTTGGATCGCATCACTTTCGATTTTCACACAAGCCATTTCTTTTTGCATTGTCTCAAGACGTGAGATATACAAATTAATTTCCGTTTGTTTTCTGGAAACCATTTTAGTCAATTCAGTTTTATCTTTCTTTAACGTCTCAATCATTGACTTAAATTCTTTTTCATGGTTTTCATAAAACATATTGGCTTCTGTGCATTTTGAAAGATCCACGGTCAACTTCTGGTTGTGGATAAATGTCACATCATATTTCTCTTGCAAAGCTTCGTGTTTGCTTTGCAGTTCACACCACTTGACATTCAATGAAACATGTTTGTCTTGCAAGTCAAACAAACTAGCTTGTAAAGCATCATGTTTGCCTTGCAACTCAGACATGTTTGCCTTTAATCTAGCACAATTATCACAATCTACAGCAGTTGGTTCATCAACACATACCTGACTGGAATTACTCTCAGGTGTTGGCCTTTCTGCATCAGAATCAACAATCTCTCTTGATGATTCACATTCAGATCCATCCTCACTTGAACTTGAAGTTGTATCACCTTCCACTGAAGTTGAAACATCTTCACCTGAACTTCTAACATGTTCAGAACTGTCATCATTCCCCGAGGATCCACCCTTGCTGACATCTTTGACAATTTCAGCATACAACGCCGTTTTTGTCTGACTACTGTTCTTGGGATTAAGAAATGACGATTCTACAGTAGAATAATGGTGTTGCACGGCAACTGGGGGTAATGGATTTCCATACATGTCTGTGGTGGGAGCTGGCTTTACAGGAACTAGTTTTGGATTGCCAAAACAATCTGTGATTGTGACGTACTCCGTTTTTAATGGAGCATGTGAAACGGGTCTTGCAAACGAAGTACTGGAAGTTCCAAAATACATATCAGAATTGCATGGCACACTGGATCTTGCAGAAAACGTACTGCTCTCTGCAGTTGACGGATTACCCCATGCTGGATTCATTTTTGATCAGAAAAATGAAAACTATATCAATGTCTCAAAGGATAATAGCCACCCGAAAGATCACACAGCCGAAGGATCCTGGTTGCAAGATCTGAGATCACAGAAACTTGTTAACAATAAACTGACCACAATCGAAAGATCAACTATTGTTCGAAGGATCAACAGTACTCGAAAGATTACTGTTGAGTCTTGAACAATAATATCGAAAGATTCAAGAACTCGAAGGATTCCCTTTTGAAAGATCCTTATCTTTCGAGTCAAATCCCTATCTTTCGGACACTTATCTTTCGAATAGCTAACTTCCGAAGGATCACACTTGTTCGAATGATCAACAGTGTTCGAAGGATCACTGTTGACTTTCGAGCACTGGCTTCGAAAGACTCAAAATCTCGAAAGATTCACACTTGAAAGATCCTTATCTTTCGAGATAAAACAACTATCTTTCGAAAAGATTCCCTGATCGAAAGATATGTTTCGAACTTCGAAGGACTACTCGAAAGATGTTTATCTATCGAGCTGTCACTGATCGAAGGATTGTCTTTCGATGTCGAAGGATATCTTTCGATGTCGAAGGATATCTTTCGAATGAGCACTGACACACTGACACAGATGTGACGGGTTGGTGAAAAGGTGATGGGTAGGTAAGTCAACTTTCGGCAGAATGGTATGGCAGGCTGACAACTTTCCCACCAACCAAGATTTTCAAAGGTAATTTACCCAAAAAGGAAAACTTAACCCAGAAACCGGTGACCGGAACCTTAACCGGAATATTTGCCGGAATTCACCAAATCACTCAAAAACAAGTTTTCAAGTTACCCAACCCACTTTAAACACTCCCGGTTAGTTTAGACACGTTTTTACTCAAAGAAAATGCAAGAAACCAAGTAAAAACAGGTGCAAAACCAAGTGTTTCAACACACCAAAACTTGTAAAAACCCGGTTTTAAACAAGGTTAAGAGCCTTAGCTCTGATACCACTTGTAGGTCCCTGTTTCGCGGAGGATTACGAACCTAAACCTTGTTATACAAACCTACTAGCGAGTGCGGAATCCAAGCTAGCAAGCAAACCGAGTTAGTAGCAAGTAGAGAAACAAACACACAAGTTCACCGATTAACACAACTTGTATTAATGCAATGAGGGTTCGGTTACAAGCTCAATGTTTACAGAAGTGTTCTATAAACTCTCTAAGATGTGTGTGTGAGTTTGGACAGAATGCTCTCAAAGAATACTCTCTCTTTCTGTCTGTGTGTCTGTCTACCGAAACTCAACACATGCATGGGTATATATACCCAGCTCAGCAGGTCTGGATCGAAGGATCTGATAGATGGTCCGAAGGATCATCTATCGATCACAGTTCATACGAAAGATCAGCATGGACCTCGAAGGATCATCCTTCGAGGTCTAATGGTCGAACCATGGTCGAACCATATCTTTCGATCACCTCGAAGGATCAGGTGTATCCTTCGAGGCTATCCTTCGATCTGAACATCTTTCAAATGTTGTCCAAGTCAAACCGGAGGATGGTTGACTTGGTCAACTTACAATACAAATCAGGACATCGTTTATATCAGACCGAATACAGACAAAGTACAGACACAAGTGCACCAACAAGTTTTTTTTTTAAATAAGCAACTTTAGGTGTCCCAATTAGCACACTGTAATTGAAAACAACTTGATGCCGAACCAGAAGGCAATAATAATAATCAGTTTTTATTAAAATATGTTTTAGTTGCTCTGTAATGGCATGTGAGGTAGCTAGCTGTATTCTCATTTGGCATTGCAATTTGGGAAATTTTGACTGAAGATTGAAGAAGGGTTGTATGCATATTTGGATTGTGGTGCCATCATAGGTAAGCACAACTTTCTGGTTGTCAGGAGCAAGAGTTGTGGAGCACTTGCTCCTGAGGATTCAAGTGTCCTGTATGGCTGTATGAGCTGAAAAACGACCCTTAGGCCCTAAAGAATTATATAAACTAATTTTTTAAGTGACCAATAATGTTATAACAATAAACACAGCAAAATCATAGTATTAGAATGACGTACCGTATTAGCTAACCGATGACTCGTGAAGCACTCCTACATTCTTGATAACAAATTATTTGATCACCTCTTTGTAGTTTATACTCTTTAAGATTTCGTTCTTGATAGCTATCATCGCCAATCCTAACTCTTTCTTGGGACATTGTGGATCGTAAGTAAGATTTTAATGACTTCAATTTGGAAAAACTTCTTTTCTACGGATGCCATCGTGACTAGAATAGTCAATAATATTCTATATGCATCCTTGCTTTTGAGAGATAATCGAGGTCTTTCAAATGCTTCAAAACATCTATAGGGTTGCTAAATTCATTGTTTTCTAATGTGTCAAATAACTTCAACTCCATATACAGTTCATCAATATCAATATCCAATCTTCTTTCAAACTTGAATGCATTTTCAAGAAGATGATAAGACAACCTAAGATCTTTATCTCAATTCCCCTCAACTTATGTGGATACAAAAAACCAAATAATTTCTCTTTTGAATTGATCAAATCTTGTCTCAAGAGAAGCAATAGCTTGATCAACAATATATAATATAAGAAATAATTTACTCTAAGATTCCCTTAAGGTGTAAATGAAACTTTTTGGCTACTTGAACTCACATCAATTATTATCTTTCCTTTGAATCAAACGCTTTTGTTGAAACATCCGATCAATACCCATTTCAATAGCAATCTCCTTAGCTTCATCAATTGCTTTTGAAAAACCAGTTTCTCTATAATCCTTAAAGTACTTGATGAATATGTTTATATCTTTAATAGCAGTCTCTAGACGAATATCCTTTGACTCTAACTTTTTGCTCACTACATTCACCTAGTTTAATACTTGATACGAGATACATATGAAATCAAAAAGTCAAATTCAACAAGTTATTTTCTGCTAGTGAATTTGCTTCACTTACGATTGCAGCATCATTATCATTTTCTCCAACTTCAAGTAAAGCTTCTCGTACATCGACAAGTTGAACTTTAATAGCCATAACACTCTCAACATTACTTATCCAACAAGTTTGAGATAATGACTTAAAACTCGAAGCTTTAACGTTGTCTTTTAAAATTTGCCACCGATTAACAGAATTTGCAAAGATAGTATAAATACGTTCGATTTGTCCACAAAAGCTCTTTCCTTTAACACAACGGTTAGCCATATCACATTATGTAAGGTTAAGATAATGACAACCACAAACAATGTAAAGTGCTTTAGGATTCTCCTTTAAAAATCTCGTCTACACTCCTTGGCGTTTTCCTTTCATGTTTGCTCCATTGTTGTAGCCATGACCACACATATCATCAATTTCAAGACTAAGAGACTTTATGTCCTAATATGTAATATCAAATAACCCTTTTTTTGGTGGTATCATTAACATTCAAAAATCCTAAGAAGGTCCCATCGACAATAATAAAATTAGACGAGAACTTTAAACACCTCACTATTATAGTCATATGTTCTTGGTGACTTGAATTAGGAGTAAAATCAAGAATGATTGAGTAGTACTTTGCTTCATTTATCTTCTTGGTGATTTCTTTTTTAATTTCTTGAGCTAGCATAAGTATTATCGTGTTTTGGATCTTATGTCCAAAATAATGCACATGAAGCTAATCATTTGTCATCCGCCGCACATGCTCTTTGATAACTAGGTCAAACTCTTCCAACATTTCAATGAGACCCAAGAAATTTCCATTACCTTTTACATACAATAAATAAGAATTGAAATTAGTTATAACAGTTAAGTACACAGAAGTGGAACAAAAAAAACATTTCACTTCTTATGTGTAAATGCCTATGTGTACTTAATTGTATAACTTATTCCACTTTTTATTTGTTAATTGTATTTAAAGGTAATGGAAATTTCTTGGGACTCTTTGAAATTTGAAAGAGTTTGACCCGATTATTAAAGAGCATGTGCGACGGATCAAAAATGATTAGCGTCATGTGCATTATCTTGGACATAGGATCCAAAACGCAATAATACTTATGCTAGCTCAAGAAACTAAAAAAAGAAATCGTCAAGGAGATAAAGGCAAAGTACTACTCAATTATACTTAATTTTACTCCCAATTCAAGTCACCAAGAACAAATGATTATAATTGTGAGGTAATTAAAGTTCTTATCAATTTCAGTTATTGTCGAGGAGTTCTTTTTAGGGTGTTTGAATGTTAATGATACCCCCGGAAAAGAACTACTTGATATTATATTTGAGGAGTCAAAGTCTCTTGGTCCTAAAATTGATGATTTGTGTGGTCAACGTTATAACAATGGATCAAACATGCAATGAAAACGCCAAGGAGTACAAACAAGTTTTTTAAAAGAGAATCCTAGAGTATTTTAAACTCCTTGTGGTTGCCATTCTCTTAATCTTACATTATGTGATATGACTAACAATTGTGTAAAAGAAAAGAGTTTTTTTTTTTTTTTTTTTTTTTTTTTTTTTTTTTTATAGATCCAACATATTTATACTATATTTACAAATTCTGTTAATCTGTGGCAAATTTTAAAAGAAAATATTTAAGCTTGAAGTCTTAAGTCATTGTCTCAAACTCGTTGGGAAAGACATGTCAAAAGTGTTCAGGCTAGTAAATGCAAATTGTCGATGTACGGGGCTTTACGTTGGAGATAAAGCTAATGGTGCTGCAATCGCAAGTGAAGAAAATTCACTAGTGAGCAAATAGTTACAGTAAAAAGCTGGGTGAATTTGACTTTTTTTGGTATCAATTGTCATCCGGTATCAAGTATTGAACCTGGTGAATATAGTGAGCAAAAAGTTACAAGTCAAAAGCGTTTATGGTATTTCATTATAAAACTATGATCTTGTATGTTTATTTCTATAACGTTAATCCATGTTTAAAAAATAATAGTTTATATAATTCATTAGGGCTTAAGGGCCTTTTTTCTGGCTCGTACATGACACTTGAATCCTTAGGACTGATGCTGCACATGCCTCCTAAGATTAGATCCATGTCAACATGCACATCCAATATTGAGATATTAGATCTCTTATTTTGCTACATCATCTTAGCCACCTCACTACCATCTGGAACCCACGCCAAATTCCCACCACATTGGCTATCTCAGATAGTGGATCATCCAATTGCAAAAACAGTTATACAAAAACCGAAAAACCATATGCAAAATCTACTAATCCTACCCAAAGAAAAAACACTAATCCCACCCAAAGGAAAAACAAAAACACACACATGCCCCTTACCATGTGTGGCAACCCCTATTGTGAAAGATTTCAAGAAGGTAGCCCCCAAGTGAAGTAAGTCATGGGTCGAAACATACTTTTGAAAAAAAAATCTACTAGTTCTTATCTAGTGGTTACAACCCAACACAATTTACTGAAACATATCATTTTAACATTTCAAGGAATAGTTTTAAGAAAATCATAAATTTAGCATGCAAGGTTTTTGCCTAGATACCTAAGCCTAAGTATACATCTTTCCCCTCTTAGCAATCTTTCATAGAAAAAAATAATTAGCAATCTTTTTTTACCTGATGAGATACTAAAATACTTAACATTCTTAGTTTTTGAAAATAAATATCTTACACTAAATCTTCCAACACTTAGCAAACTCTAGCTCCTGGTCTTAAAGTTCTTCTTTAATCATTCTAGAGATACAAAATGTACACGCGATTCATCTTTTTTGAAATTTTCGTTAGTGCAACAGGGTTATGTCATGATTCTTTGATCATTAGCGGTGGATTTGTGTCTATTTAAGGGTGGATTTGTGTCTATATAAGGAGTAAAGTGAAGATGAAGGTTTTACTTACATGTTGGGGGATGGGGGTTTGGCTTGTTGTAATCTAGTTCTATATAAATATGTATTTCCAATAGTGTTCATTTGTTACCTTCTTTTTGAAAATGAAGTTCTATTCCTTTATTTAGTTAGTTCTTCTGTCACCAGCCATCTTTGTTAGTAACTTTCCACATGGTGGTATGCTTATTACCTTTTATTACGTACTTAACTCATCCAAATATCTTTATAAGATTAATTCATATGAATATCCTACCTAAGATATGCCATTAATGATTTATGTACTACAATACTTTCCTTTGATGTGTTGTTATGGCATTCCTTTGACGTGTTGCAACAAATGTCTCGCTTTTTACTAGAAATATGTTCACATTTGCACAAGCTTTCAGTGAGTGGTTTTGGCCCAAATAATGTGTATTTTGAATTATTTATTGTGGTATTGTTCACACCCATATTAACTTGTCATCTGGAAATATGTTTGTCATTGGTTTGAGGGGAAGTTCAAAGCATGAACAACTTTCTACATGAACCACTGTGGTTCTTAAGATGGTTGTATTAAATCACTTTTGATTCTCAATGTTTCTACATAATAGTATTTTGTTCAAATAATGGCATCTCATGGAGTTAAGTTGTAAACCCTTTACATCTTGCTTTTTGTTTGCAGCTCAAAAGCATATTCCCCTAGCTTCAATATTTGATTTCTTTCACACTACTGTACTATTTACCACTTTCAGCGCTTTATATAAAAGGGATGTTTAGGGAGATGCATCCATTAATGGCGGATTTGAAATCTAGTAATTAGTTGGTTGTTGTTCTTGAGTCCCTTTTGGTTTTCTAGCTAGAGTCTAAACAACCTATGGACGATGAAGAGATAAACTTGGATGATCAAACCCCTTTCTAAAACCCATTGGTAATCCCTCCACATTAGTTAGAATTGCTTTAAAAACTGATCACTCATTCTGGTGAGTGTTGTGCCATTAGGTTATCTGTTTGAAAACACTGTAATGGTGAATAAGTACTCTACTTTAGCATTAGCTAAGGAGCTCAAAAATTCATGATGGAAATTAAAACAACCATGGATTTAAATGATTTTGATCGAATTGGCGATTATTTCCAGATAAAGCTTTAGGAAACATAAATGAGGATAGGCTACCCCTTTTACCTAGTGTTTTCTCATTTTCTTTCCCAATTCTCATGATATAGAAACAAAAATATACTTTTCTCTCTATGTAGGTCCCTCGGAGGATGAGGTCAAACCTTAACCTTGTTATGTGAAACACGCTAGCGAGTGCGGAATCCAAGCTAGTATGCAAACCGAGATAAAACAAGCACAAACACAAGACACACAATATTCACCGATTAACACCACTTGTATTAATGCGTATGAAAGGTTCGGTTACAAGCTCAATGTTTACAAATCTGTTTTGTAAACTCTCTAACAGTGTGTGTGTTCTTTGTGGAGTGTCTATCTTTCTATCTGTGTTACAAGTCTACCCACAAGTGAACACAACATGGGTATATATATACCCATAACAGATCATCTGGTCGAAGGATCATGTTTACTGACCGAAAGATCATCTGTCGATCATACTGCCATCGAAGGATCCACATATACCTCGAAGGAGGGTATATCCTTCGACGTCCATCAGTATCCTTCGTGGGATATCTTTCGAGCCCATCGAAGGATAGAAACAATCCTTCGATGACCCAACCTTCGACACAGACAATTTACAACCATATGATAACTGTTTGGCCAAGTCAAACCAGGAGGATGGTTGACTTGGTCAAACTTACATGACTAACAAAGACATCGTTTTACATCATTTTACATCATGACCGAATACAGACAAAGTACAGACACAAGTGCACCAACAAACTCCCCCTTGGCTGTAGCTTTGTCTCGATCTTGATCATCTTTGATCTTTGTGTCTTCAAGACTTTGATGTCCTTTCAAGTCTTCAATGTCGGAGGATCTTCAAAGTCTTCACGTCTTGAAAGCAGAAAGTGCATCAACAAACTACCCGTATCATGTAGGAAGTGTGTTGACAAACTCCCCCTTAACATAAGCTCCCCCTTGAGTTATGCTCGTGAATGACTTGATCTTCAATGCTTAAGATCCTTGTGGTGTTGATGATGGTCAGCAGCAACTCGATCATCTTCATCATTTGAGTGCCTTCACGTCGTGTCTTCATTCCGAAGCTTGTCATCGACCATGTTCTCCTTGCCTTTAGAATCTGCACATGCAAGAAATCTAAACGCGTAATGAGAACAACTGCTTGGAGTATAAACAAATGACACACGAATGACCATGTTTCAATCAAACATCGTCCGACAGTTTGAAAGTTTAATAAATTTGACAGTTTTAGTGTTTAACTTTCAAAAATTGCAAATTTTGACCGTTTATGAAGATTTAGTCAATTCGGTTTTCAGTCAGGTTTCAGGTAAAGAAGACTCGAGATCCAACATCGTACGATCGAAAATAAAATAGACATAAAATCTTTTTGGCTTTTATAAAGTTTATATTAAAACACACCTAAAATCTTTTTGGTATTTTTGAATATTTGAAATTTAAAGACTGAAAGCAGTAAATAAATATATACAGACATTCTTTTTGCGAGTTTCGAGGGTAAGAGAATCATATCAGTGTACGGTCATGCCAAGACGCTCTTGTTGTTCAATTAGTTAACATTAAGATAAGCATCCTATAACAATTATCGGTATTGTTGTCCACTTAAGCTCAACTTATCATATGTAATCATGGCGAGGGGATACGTTAAGGTATGATTTATACTTACCGACCGGTGTTCATCCACATCACGACACATTCCCGTATCAAGGTATGCACGAGTGTTCATCTTACCGGTGAGTATACCGATTATCATCTGTTTGACCGTATATGATGTGAGATTCTCACTTATTTTGATTTGAAAACAAGCCCTATGTGATAGAATCACTTATTGATGAGGAACTTGATTTTCATATGCATGAGGGCACAGGAGCAAGTCCGTGAACAGGTCAGTACTTCCGTACAGCAGAGAGACGAACTTGACTCCCGGATAAATGTGATATATTATCACTTATTTTGTTTGGACATGTGATTGTTAATCACTTATTGAGGTCGTATGCAATATGTACACGTATGTATAGTATCATGGAAGATCTAGACTTGCGTCCCCGTTATTTTTCGGTAAAAGATACAACCATGATACCCAGATGATAAGCAGCATAAAGACCGAATATCTCAGAACCTCGGCAATCAATCAAATGAAATTTCGGTACTAAGACCATATGCCAATGAATGGTTCCCACCCGGTCTTCAGTCGATTTAAGATTTATATCACCCTGCACACTTTAAAATGATTGTGAGCCTACCGATACATCTTATATAGAGCTGCTTATCGTTTTTCAGTTTAAGGTTTAAAGAGGTTTGGATAGACCACTGATGTACTATCATTTTCTCTTTTGCTCGCCAGGAAACTCATTTTTGTTTTTCTATTGTTTTTGTGTTTCTGAAATTTTTCGATGTTTTTGGATTTTCAGATTTTTGGATTTACTCCCCCTAAAATCAATAAACTAAGATAAATTTAAAACACAAAGGTATTTACAAAAATGATTTTCCGATGTTGGTTTACTCTTGCTTGACCTTAATGCCGTTTACCAATAATAAAAAGTCAAATCTTGATTTGTCAAATGCTTTGGTAAAAAGGTCGGCACGTTGGTCATCGGTGTGGACCTTAACAACATCGATTAGCCTTTTCTCAAAGCAATCACGTATGAAGTGATATTTGATTTCGATGTGTTTGGTCTTTGAGTGCTGCACAGGATTTCTAGTGATCTGTAATGCAGCAGAATTATCAACGTAAATAGGAGTAGTTAGGAATTCAAAACCGTAGTCGCGTAATTGTTGTTGGATCCAAAGAACTTAGGAGCAACAACTTGAGGCAACAATATATTCAGCTTCGCATGTTGATGTAGCGACACAAGTCTGCTTTTTGCACTGCCATGTGACTAGGCGATTTCCTAAAAACTGACATCCAGCCGTTGTGGATTTGCCGTCGATTTTGCATCCGCCAAAATCAGAATCACTGAAAGCGACCAATTCAAAGTTATTATCCCTAGGGTACCATAGACCGGTGTCAGGGCAACCCTTCAAATAACGAAAAATCCTTTTTACAGCTGCAAGATGTGAGGCCTTCGGGTTAACTTGATATCTGGCAAGCAGGCACGTTGGGTACATTATGTCTGGCCTTGATGCTGTGAGGTACATAAGAGATCCGATCATTGCGCGGTAATATGAGGGGCTAACAGCTTCACCCTTCAAGTCTGGAGTAATTCCGTGATTTTGTGGTAGTGGGGTACCAATGGGCGTTGCATCAGACATCTAGAACCGGCTCAAGATGTCACCAACATATTTAGTCTGATGAATAAATATCCCAGACTCGGTTTGTTGCACTTGTAGGCCCAAGAAGAATGTCATTTCCCCCATAGCACTCATCTCGAATTTATCCTGCATAATGCGCTCGAAATTCCTACACAAGACATCATTAGTAGAACCAAAAATAATATCATCAACGTATACCTGTACCAGAAGAAGATCTCTATCTTATTCTTTGATGAAAAGAGTACAGTCGATAAGACCTCTTCGAAAACCGTTCTCCAGCAGATAGTTAGATAAGGTTGCATACCAAGCTCGTGGTGCTTGATGAAGACCATAGAGAGCTTTGTTGAGCAACCAAACCCGATCGGGATGGATAGGATCTTCAAAACCTGGAGGCTGTTCGACGTACACCTCTTCTTCAACCACACCATGTAAGAATGCACTTTTGATGTCCATCTGGTAAACTTTGAATCCTTTGAATGAGGCATAAGCCAGAAAGATCCGAATTGCTTCCAGACGTGCAACAGGTGCATAGACTTCGTTGTAGTCGATTCCTTCTATCTGACGAAAACCTTGAACGACTAAACGTGCTTTGTTCCGGATAACAACTCCGCGGTCATCCTTTTTGCATTTGAAAACCCAACGGGTACCAATCTTCTTGTAACCAGCAGGTTTCTCTACGAGTTTCCAGACACCAAGCTTCTGGAATTGTTGCAGTTCTTCCTGCATTGCTTCAACCCAAGAGTTATCTTTCATGGCTTCTTTCCAAGTTCTTGGCTCTTCCTGTGAAACATAACACGCGAAAGACCAATCGTTTTGTTGCCCGGATTCTCGAATAGCTGCATACAGGCCTGCATTGTTGTTGTTTCGCAACATGTTTCTTGTTTGAATGCCACTTTGCACATTTCCGATGATGTTTTGTTGAGGATGGGTATTATGAATCCTTGTTTCTGGATTATCTGGAACTGGAATATTTATACCCAGATTGTTGAGATTGAGATCAACAACTAAATCAATGCCCGGAATTGACGAAGAGGATGATGCAGTAGCTTCAGCTATTCTAGGGGCATCCACTGGAGGAGTACCCTCTGAAGTACCATGAACTGCTGTTGGAGCTTCTTGATCAACATCTAGAAATTCATCATCCTCTGAAGATTCGTTCAACTCGGTTGCATCGTGAAAATCCTCATTGTCGAGAGTATTATTGTTCACCGAAGATGGTTCTTGATTGACAAGAATTGGACGAACCACCGGTGAAACTGTTGCATTGTCACTCTCGAAAACATCCTTGCCGCAGCACTTTCTTCAACGGCTTCAACATTGATCGAATTGAAAAAGTCATCGTACTCAAACATCCAAGGTTGACCAGGACATTTGACTGGCAAAGTGTGCCTTTGTACTCTGACCTCAGACCATTCCTCGACCCTTTTAGTCTCTAGATTCCAGACTCGTAAGTTAGGGGTGGCATACCCAAGAAAGTATCCATCAATTGCTTTTGCCCCAAACTTTCCATTAGGATCGATGATTGTACATGGAGCTCCAAACGGTTCAAGATAAGACAAATCTGGTTTCCGTTTTTGAAGAAGCTCAAAGCAGGTCTTATTGTGCCTTTTGACTGTAAGGACTCGGTTCAATGTGTAACATGCAGAGGCCACAGCTTCAGTCCAGAATGGAATGGGCAACTGCGACTCTACCAACATTGTCCTAGCAGTCTCGATCAATGTGCGGTTCTTACGTTCAGCGACGCCATTTTGTTGAGGAGTATAAGCTGCACTAAACTCATGAAGAATACCCTTTGAAGTGCAAAACTCTGCCATGGCATGATTTTTAAATTCAGTACCATTGTCGCTACGTATCCGCCTAACCTTCAATTTATACAAATTCTCAATATGAATGATCAAGTTTTTGATAATACCAAAGGTTTCACTCTTGTGTGCCATGAACGCCACCCAAGAAAATCTTGAATAATCATCAGTAACCACGAGACAGTATTGCTCATTTCGAATACTCTTGTGCTTGACTGGACCGAACAAATCCATGTGCAAATGTTCAAGAGGAACTGCTACCGTGTTGATCTTCTTAGTAGGGTGCTTCTTCTTCGTTTGTTTTCCTTTCTGGCACGAAACACAGACATCTTGAAGATGGAAATTTTTGAGGGGAACACCATTCACCAATTCATTTGAAACCAAATGATTCATTTTGCGTAAGTGAATGTGACCCATTCGTCTGTGCCAAGAGATAGAATCTTTTTCTGTGGCTTTGGAAACGAAACAAGTTGCTTGTGCAGACGTAGTAATAGCTTGGCTCATATCAAGGACGTACAAATCGTTTATCCTTGGAGCTGACAAGAGAATCCATTCTTTTGGAATTTTGAAGCCGGGTTTCAGCACATAACATCCATTAGCATCAAAGTGTACTGAGAATTGCTTGTCACAAATTTGAGAAACACTAAGAAGATTGTAATCAAGTTGTTGCACAAAGTTGATCTTGTCAAAGCTGACAATCCCGTTGGATATCATTCCTTCACCCGTAATATATCCTCCCTTATCTCCAGCAAAAGCAATATAACCTCCTCTAATAGATTTGACGTCGTAGAGAAGCTTCATGTCGCCTGTCATGTGCCTGGATGCCCCACTATCAACAATCCAATGACTACTGATAGTTCCTCCTGGAACACCCTGCACATGAACTCAATTGATTAGTTGGAGATGGGGACCCAAGCCATTGTGGTCTTGGGTCTTCCATTTTCATCAATAACAATAACTTCTTGTCTTTGATGATTGGTAAATTGTGATGATCCCCCTGATTCAGTAACCGTTTTTGGTTTCCAGGTCTGTTTTGTTTTACCAGTGTTGTTCTTTAAAATTTTAACTTCATGGTTGTCAGAAGTTTTTGAAATGTCTGGTTTTACAGAAACAGATGGTTTATTAACCACATCGGTTTGAATTGCCTTTTCAATTTTCTTGACCTGTTGGCGTTTCTGTTTCTTTTCCCTTTCTTTTACAAGTCGGGGATCTTGTTTTGCGGAAACAGTTTGCCTTCGGTCAGTTTGGTCACGGGGAACATCAACTTTTTCTTTTTGTTTATGAAGATATGGACAATTTCGAATTATATGTCCAATTGTTCCACACTCAAAACATGATCTTCGTTCAACAAACCCCGAAGTATCATGTGATCGTTTAGCCGATGATGTTGAACTTTGTGAACCCGAGGTACTAGGCTTTGAACTGGTTTGTTCATTTCTTTTCAGAACAGTAGCTTTCTTGACAAAATCTAAGTTAGATTTATTTTCAAACGTTTCAATTTTGTCCGTTCCCGTCGATTTCACAAAGTTTACATTCTTGTTCTTCTTTTGATTCGGCTTCTTTTGTACTTGAGCCAGTGATTTTGCTTTTGGCTTGGTGTGATTTTGCTGTTTCTGCACTGTTGGTAATTTCTTGTTGCCAAATTGTTTTCGAATTTCGGCCTTTGGAATAGGAGGACACTGTGTAACTGTAACACGTGGTCCTGTCTTTCCCAAAAACTTACTTGTCGAGTTTTCAAAAACTTTGCTGATTAAGGATTGATTCACATTCTTAATGGGAAAGTCTTTGTCTGAATAGATTTTATCATCACCAATAAGAGTGTACAGCAAATTCACACTCTCCGACTCTTTTGCAGACGAGGACTCAATTGCAACAGTCTTAGCGGGTTTTGCAGGAGGATCACATAGAATGTGATTCTCGAGAGGTATGTCCTCATTTTTGACTACCGCATCAGACTTTGCTGGGACAGCATCATCAGATTCATCATCAGAAGAATCAGCATCCTCAGTAATGACTGGAGGATCCTGGTTCAGTTCAGCAGAAGACACACAGATACATCCGAATCTGATGATACTTCCTTTGTATATCCGAGCCCTGCTGCAAATTCTTTCACATCTAGAGGCACAGATGGTTCAAAGAACACTCTGTCCTCCTCATCCGGCATGGCATCATAATTATGTCTCACTGGTGGTGGACAATTCTTATAGCCTATGCATGTGACGTCCCTTTTCTCCTTTTGGACATCAATGATGTGATCCAACACATAGCTAGAACTCAAATAACTATCTAACTTGAGTTGGATTGCCTCACTTTCCGTTTTTACACAAGCCATCTCTTTTTGCATTGTCTCAAGACGAGATATATACAAATTAATGTCAGTTTGTTTTCTGGAAACCATTTTAGCTAACTCGGTTTTATCTTTCTTTAACTTTTCGATTACCGATTTAAACTCCTTTTCATGATTTTCATAAAACATATTGGCTTCTGTACATTTGGAAAGGTCCACAGTCAATTTCTGATTGTGAATAAAAGTCACATCATACTTTTCTTGCAAAGCTTCATGCTTACTTTGCAAGTCACACAAATTCTCATTCACTGTAGTATGTTTGTCTTGCAAGTCAAACAAACTAGCTTGTAAAGCATCATGTTTGCCTTGCAACTCAGACATACTTTTCTCTACATCAGCACATCTAGCACGCAACCTATCACATTCATCACAATTAATAGCAGTGGGTTCATCGACACATACCTGACTTGATGAACCGTCGACATTAGCCATAAAGGCTGAATGGAGAGAAGACGAAGAATAAGCAGCTTGATCCACCAAGATAGATCTTCTTTGAGTTTCTGCTGCAGCTTCCTCCAAAAGTTCATCAATATCTACATCGATTGATGCATTTGATGTCCCACCCACATGATCATCGCCTGAACTTGAGGATTCTTCATCTGAACTCCTGCTATAACCCGAAGAGTCTTCATCCTCAGAAGATTCACCACCATTGGCGGAAGATTCTCCACCACTGGTGTGAACTAAATCCTTAACCACTTCAGCAAAACATGCTGTTCCATCTGGAGCATCACCACTCAACTGGATTGACCAGTCACAACCTTCATCCACTTGAACTACAAGTGCCCTGTTGGCATTTGATGTTCCAGCTTGACTCTGGTTGTTGACAGGTATTAATGTACGCTCATTGTTCCGGTTCTGGTTCTGCTGGTTGCCTTGGTTTCTGAAGGGATTCTGGTTCCCGTGCTGTGACGGCTTTGTACATTCCCTTTTAAAGTGACCCCGTTCACCACAGTTGAAGCACTTTACTGCCTGTTTATCGAACCCATACTTGGTATCTTTCTTGCTTTCCAAGCTGGTTCTGCCAGTACTCTCCATGAAATCCTTTGCCCTTCTCACAGCACTAGCAAAGGCCCACTTGATATCCATCAAGTCCATCTCTTCCTTATCAATCTGCCGATAGTCTTCTTGTGTCAGATTAATGTTGCCAATCTGACCTTCCACTAACTGTCACAGCTCCCGATCCCAATTCCCGGGGAACGGGCCGCCGTGAGCCAGTTTCGGTGGTATCATGTTTATTTATCCAATTTGGCAGCGGAAATTCTCATCAGGATCGTAGTTAGGAAATATTTAAATCAGAGTAAACCACCATATTTTATAATATTAAACACATGGGTAAAACCCAAGTTTTTATTACAAACTGAATTACAGGGATAAATCCCACTTTATTGAAATAAAACGCTTTCTTTTATTTAGGTAACTTTTATTGCCACTTTTCCAAGCCTCCAGTGCTGTCCAGCTGGCTTCTATTTGGCTTTCACATTTCGTTACCTGAAACGCGTTTTAAAAAGGTTTTGTCAGTGGAAAATACTGGTGAGTGAATCCCAGTTTAATCAAGTTTAAATAAAAAGTCACAGTGAACAGTATTGAGGGCGATCCCGCAATTACATTTGTTTCCAAGTTATATCAATTATCACCCGTGGTACTGTCGATACCCGACTTGTGGTAATGTTACTCCATATCCAGGTTTCCTATCCAGGTTGTAACAATTTTGTATACAAAACCCCAACATACCCGTGATAATTGTATTCTTACAAATACTCAATAACTGTTATTTGCATAGACAAGTATGCAAGGTTTTGTAAAAACATTTAACAAAAAGTGGATCAACTCACATTGCTATTTTAGGGTTTTCCTTTATGATTTCCTGGTGAATATCTATAATTTACACAATGCACGTGTGTTAGTATAATAACCCAATTTAACATTAGTAATACCCTCCCCGAGACGGCATTCCAACGACTACGTCGGGCAGAACCACGACAGCCGTTACGGAACCCTAGATCAATCGGGCAGCGTATCTAATACATCTCCAGGGGTTATAATACTTACATCGTAGCAGAACCTCACTATTTTAGGGGGTATAATACCCGGGTATAGTGTACACTACTCAGAAATTAAGAAAGAAAGAAAAGATTTGAGCGAGCAGACTGAAGGCCCGATGCCTCCTATTTATATTGCTGAAATTGGACTCCCACGCGGCCCGCGTGGAGTTTGGGCCAAGTCTACGCGGCCCGCGTCAACAGGCGGTCAACGCGTAGCTTGGTCCGGTCAGCGCATAGCTTCGACACGAGTTGGACACGTGGCTTCTCCGGGCTGTGCCACAAACCAGGACACTCGCGGCCCGCCTTCACTTATCCAACTATGTACGCGGCCCGCTTGGGCTTAAGGTTTTGGCCATATCTGGTTCTCCTACTCGCGCGGCCCGCGTTAGGTTGAGGTGAGGTCCATGCGGCCCGCCTCAACTTTAACTTTTATTGTTTTTATTTATTTTATATAGTATAATCTATTTTGGGGCTCGGTTTTCACATACGGGGTACATATAAAGACACATAGATATATTTAAAGATATATTAGGGTATCAAAATTATTATGAGGATGTCGGTTTTACCGAGGGTTGTTATATCCTCCCCACCTTGTTTTAGAGCTCGTCCTCGAGATCTACTGGAACAAGTGTGGATATTTCTTTTGCATTTCTGATTCTAGTTCCCATGTGTACTCGGGTCCTCTTTTGGAGTCCCATTTCACTTTGACCAACACTAGTCTTTTATGCTTGAGATTCTTAACTTTCCTATCTTCAATTTGCAGTGGCTTTTCTACAAACTTGAGTTGTTCATTAACCTCTATATCCTTAAGAGGTACTACGAGTGATTCATCAGCTAAACACTTTTTGATTTTAGATACATGAAATACATCATGTATTCCCGCCATTTCCTCTGGCAGTTGTAGCTGATAGGCTACCGGTCCTATTCTTTTAAGAATTTTGAAAGGTCCAATATACCTGGGACTAAGCTTTCCTCTCTTGATGAATCTTACCACTCCTTTCCAGGGAGAGACTTTCAATAATACTTTATCTCCCACTTGAAATTCTAAGGGTTTACGCCTGTTGTCAGCGTAGCTCTTCTGGCGATCACGCGCGGTTTTCAGTCGTTCCTTGACTTGAATAATTTTGTCGGTTGTTTCTTGTACTATCTCGGGTCCAGATAGTTGTTTTTCTCCAATTTCTGCCCAACAGACTGGGGTTCTGCACTTTCTTCCATAAAGTGCTTCGAATGGTGCAGCATTGATACTCGTGTGATAACTGTTATTATAAGAAAATTCTATCAAAGGTAAGTGTTCGTCCCAATTACCTCCAAAGTCAATTACACAAGTTCTAAGCATATCTTCCATCGTCTGAATTGTTCTTTCACTTTGTCCGTCTGTTTGAGGATGATAAGCGGTGCTTAGGTTTAGCCTGGTCCCCATTGCTTTTTGAAAACTTGACCAAAAGTGAGAAGTAAAACGACTATCTCTATCAGAAACAATTGATAAGGGAATGCCATGTAAAGAAACGATTTCATTTACATATAATTTGGCTAATTGTTCCATACTAAAAGTTTCTTTCATTGGTAAGAAATGGGCTGATTTGGTCAACCTATCTACAATCACCCAGATTGTATCGTTACCTTTTCTTGTTTTGGGTAATTTAGTAACAAAATCCATTGTTATCAATTCCCATTTCCAGACTGGCATTTCTAATTGTTGTAACAAACCTGAGGGTTTCTGATGTTCAGCTTTAACTTGTGAGCAAGTTAAACATTTAGAAACATAAGCTGCTACATCCTTTTTCATTCCTATCCACCAGAAATTTTTCCTTAAATCCTGGTACATTTTATCATTTCCTGGATGCATCGTATATTTAGACTTATGACTTCTTCTAATATACGGTGACGTAAATTTCCTAATTTAGGTATCCACATTCTCTTTTTATGGAACCTCCAAATTCCATCTGTTCCTTGTTCTAATTCTTTAATCATTCCTTTTAATTTTTCAGTATCTTCTTTGATTACTGATTCTTGCGCTTTTCTAATTTGATTGTTTAAATCTACTTGTAGATTTAATTTAAGAGAACGTACCCTTTTTGGCTTTTCGTGATATTTTCGACTTAAAGCATCAGCCACCACATTTGCTTTTCCTGCATGATACTGGATATCACAATCATAATCACTAAGTAATTCCATCCAGCGTCTTTGTCTCATATTCAGCTCTTTTTGCCCGAAAACATATCTTAAACTTTTATGATCAGTGAATATGGTAAACTTACTACCATAAAGATAATGTCTCCAAATCTTAAGGGCAAAAATTATTGCTCCTAATTCCAAATCATGGGTCGAATAATTTCCTTCATGACTCTTAAGCTGTCTAGATGCATAAGCTATAACCTTTTGACGTTGCATTAATACACATCCATAACCTAATTTTGAAGCATCACAAAAGACTACAAAGTCTTCAGTTCCTTCTGGTAATGCTAGTATCGGTGCATGGGTTAATCTTTGCTTAAGGATTCTAAAAGCTTCTTCTTGTTTTGGTCCCCATTCAAACTTAACAGATTTACAGGTTAACTTAGTCAAAGGAATGGCTATCCTAGAAAAATCTCGAATAAATCTTCTATAATAACCGGCCAATCCTAAGAAACTTCTAACCTCAGTTGGTGATTCAGGGGTTTTCCATTTAGTGATTGCTTCAATCTTTGCTGGGTCTACATGAATTCCTTCATGATTTACTAAATGTCCGAGAAATTGTACCTGTTCTAACCAAAACTCACACTTTGAAAACTTAGCATAAAGCTTTTCTTTTCTTAACAGGCTTAAAAGTAAGTGCAAGTGCTTAGCATGCTCTTCTTTACTTTTAGAATAAATGAGAATATCATCTATAAAGACAATTATGAATTTATCCAAATATGGCTTACATATTCGGTTCATCATGTCCATAAATGCGGCTGGGGCATTGGTTAAACCAAATGGCATGACAGTAAATTCATAATGACCGTACCTTGTTCTGAATGCGGTTTTAGGAATATCCTCTTCCTGTACCTTTAATTGATGATATCCTGATCTTAAATCGATTTTAGAGAAAAATCGAGCTCCTTGAAGTTGATCAAACAAATCATCGATCCTCGGTAATGGGTACCGATTCTTAATCGTGACTTTGTTCAATTCACGGTAGTCAATGCACATACGCATTGATCCGTCCTTCTTTTTAACAAATAAAATCGGCGCTCCCCATGGCGATGAGCTTGGCTGTATGAATCCCTTTTCCAACAACTCGTCTAGTTGTTTCTTCAGTTCTTGCATTTCAGCGGGTGCTAAACGGTAAGGTGCTTTGGCAATCGGTGCTGTTCCGGGTAACAGATGAATTCTAAATTCAACTTCCCTGTCTGGAGGTAGTCCTGGCAATTCTTCTGGAAAGATATCTGAAAATTGGGATACTACTGGGATATCTTTTACTTCTTTTCCTTTAGTGTTAGTGATTATAGAAATCATATACACTATAGATCCTTTTCTTATATAACTTACAGTTTTCATCACAGAGATGAATTTTGTGGACCTAAAGGGTTTATCTCCTTTAATTGAAATCTTTTCACCTCTTGGTGACTTTAATTGAATTGTCTTTTGATCACATAAAATACTGGCTTTATTGGCTATTAACCAATCCATCCCTAACACAACATCAAATCCAGCCAGATTCATTGGGTAAAGGTTTGCCATAAATTTTTGATTTAAAATTTCTATTCTTGCCCCTTGCAAGATTTCAGAAATCCTAACAGTTTCTCCATTTGCGGTTTCTACTAGACATTCTTGTGGTAGTTTAGTTAATGATTTACTTAGGAATTTGCAAAACGAAGTATTAATAAAACTTTGGTTTGCACCAGAGTCAAATAATACTTTAGCAAAAATATCATTAACTAAAAACGTACCAGCAATGACGTCAGGAATCATCTTGGCTTCTTCTGCAGTCAAAACGAATGCTCTAGCATTTTTAGGATTCTTGTTGTTTGTAGCTGGGGTCAACTTTGGGCAGTTGGTCCTAATATGACCTTTTTCTCCACAATTGTAGCACATTCCATTACTAGATTTTCTTCTGCAATTTTCTTCCTTGTGACCTGGCAACTTACAGAAATTGCAGTAATTAGAGCATCTCCCAGAATGCTTCTTCCTGCAGTTCCTGCAGTATGGTGCAGAGGTAGAACCTATATTCCTACGGTTAGAATTTCCAGAACGAAATTCTTGAGTAAGCCTTTGGGTTAAATTTCTCCTCTGATCTTCTTCTCTAGTACGGATTAGTTCATCTGTCAAGGTATTAGCTAGTTCTACAGCTTCTTCTATGGTTTGAGGTCTAGCTGCCTTGACTACATGTCTAATTTCTCCAATCAATCCCCAAATGTAACGGGAAATTAATACCGGTTCAGGTGATGCAAGGCTTGGTACTATCCTAGCATATTCAAAGAATGTGGTAGTGTAACCCTTACTGTCTACCCCGGTCATTCTAAGATTCAGAAACTTATTTGCTATCTGTTCTTTTTCATTGGGAGGGCAGAATTTCCTTTCTACCATGTTCTTGAATTCTTCCCATTCTATGTTATAAACCCTATCACTTCCTCTGGTTTGGAGGATAGTGTTCCACCATTCTAGGGCTGCATTTTTAAACAGATTTGAGGCAAACATTATTTTATCTTCTTCAGCACACTTGCTTATTTTCAGAACTGCCTCAGTTTTCTCTATCCAGCGTAAAGCTGTAATGGGTCCTTCATTGCCCGAGAATTCTATTGGTTTGCAGGACCAGAATTCTTTGTAAGAACAACCATGTGGAATGGTTCTTCTTCTTTTAGGAATGGGCGCTTGAAGTACAAGTTCATTGTTCACGCTGTTTTCAGGTTCAGTTGGTCGCTTACTGCTATGCTTACTTTTATTATTCGCTTCTTGAACAGTTTGAATAATAAATGGCATTGCATCTATAATTCCTTGTGCCACAATATGCTGAACGGCACTATTATCCATGTGGTTTCCGTTGTTATTGTTGTTCAGATTCTCGTTAACCACGTTATTGTTACTCTGGTTATCGTTATTCAGATTTTCTTGATTTCCCGCGTCGGCCATTTGAATTTTAGACATTTACCAAATATTAATATCACAAATAATATTTAAATATAGCCAATCACATGACACGCACGTTTAACCAAAAACGTCGAGCATTGCGACTTTTACTCTTTTTATATAGTATGCATCAATACACACCAGTACAGAAATTAAAATTACAGTACCGACTGAAATGTAAAGCTACAATACTAGTAGTATGCATCCGTAGTTTTTTTTTTTTTTCTAACACATACACACATATATTATTATATTATTACTGTTTCTACCATCACTTTCACTGATATGGATTCATCCAAAAATCCATATTACGCTCATCGTATTTCCATACGAGGCGTTCTCCCACCTGTCGCATTCTATCACTGCTTTCTAAAATTTCCTCTCCAAAAGTCCTAAGTTCCTGGACATTTTCTGCACTCATTGGGGGTGCAGGTTCTAGGACTGGGTTTGGAAACTGAGGTATGGGTTCCTGATACGGAGGCATAGGGGCTTGGTACGGGTATGGATTCTCTAAAATTTCCCTAACATATGCATCACTAATGTTGTAGGGATCTTGAGGATTTAACCCTGGATAAGCTCCTAAGTTGGGTATTGGCACATTTTCCTGTATTGGGTTTTGTTGCACGTAGTCCCTAACATCGTCCCACCAGGGGTCGTAGTTGTTTGGGTCTAGAGGATCAGGTGCAGGTACCCTAGGTATTTCCTCCGGGTTGAAATCAGGCATTTCTATCTGGTCTTCTACTTCCATGGGTTGATCAGGATTTTGTGGTTGGGGTGTTAGCATTTGTTCCAGGTTTGGATCAGCAGCAGTGGTTGCTAAAATGTGGATATTAGCGATACCCCTATTGAGCATATCCTGATTATAAGCATCAGTTTCTCTTTTTGCTGCGGCTAACATTCGCTGTTCCTGCAACTTTTTCATTCTTTTTCTACGCTCGTGCGCACCTCTACTGAACCATCCCCTCTTTTTCTGAGGAAATGGCTCTTCAGACTGAGCCTTAAACACAAAGATCCCTTCTTCTGTGTCAGCAGAATACCCTGAGAGGGCAGGCTGAGAAGAGGAGGTGCCTTCGCTCCTAGGCGAACCAGACAGTTGACGATAGGCGTCAGAAGGTCCTTGGTCACTCATACTGTAAACTAACAAATAGTCAGATAACACATAGCAAGAAATACAATTATACACGTATTTCTATAATTTATTTCCTAACATTTTGAATTTTGATGTCAGCAGAACACTTCTGTGGCTGAATCAGTGGCATAGCTCTGATACCACCTTCTGTCACAGCTCCCGATCCCAATTCCCGGGGAACGGGCCGCCGTGAGCCAGTTTCGGTGGTATCATGTTTATTTATCCAATTTGGCAGCGGAAATTCTCATCAGGATCGTAGTTAGGAAATATTTAAATCAGAGTAAACCACCATATTTTATAATATTAAACACATGGGTAAAACCCAAGTTTTTATTACAAACTGAATTACAGGGATAAATCCCACTTTATTGAAATAAAACGCTTTCTTTTATTTAGGTAACTTTTATTGCCACTTTTCCAAGCCTCCAGTGCTGTCCAGCTGGCTTCTATTTGGCTTTCACATTTCGTTACCTGAAACGCGTTTTAAAAAGGTTTTGTCAGTGGAAAATACTGGTGAGTGAATCCCAGTTTAATCAAGTTTAAATAAAAAGTCACAGTGAACAGTATTGAGGGCGATCCCGCAATTACATTTGTTTCCAAGTTATATCAATTATCACCCGTGGTACTGTCGATACCCGACTTGTGGTAATGTTACTCCATATCCAGGTTTCCTATCCAGGTTGTAACAATTTTGTATACAAAACCCCAACATACCCGTGATAATTGTATTCTTACAAATACTCAATAACTGTTATTTGCATAGACAAGTATGCAAGGTTTTGTAAAAACATTTAACAAAAAGTGGATCAACTCACATTGCTATTTTAGGGTTTTCCTTTATGATTTCCTGGTGAATATCTATAATTTACACAATGCACGTGTGTTAGTATAATAACCCAATTTAACATTAGTAATACCCTCCCCGAGACGGCATTCCAACGACTACGTCGGGCAGAACCACGACAGCCGTTACGGAACCCTAGATCAATCGGGCAGCGTATCTAATACGTCTCCAGGGGTTATAATACTTACATCGTAGCAGAACCTCGCTATTTTAGGGGGTATAATACCCGGGTATAGTGTACACTACTCAGAAATTAAGAAAGAAAGAAAAGATTTGAGCGAGCAGACTGAAGGCCCGATGCCTCCTATTTATATTGCTGAAATTGGACTCCCACGCGGCCCGCGTGGAGTTTGGGCCAAGTCTACGCGGCCCGCGTCAACAGGCGGTCAACGCGTAGCTTGGTCCGGTCAGCGCATAGCTTCGACACGAGTTGGACACGTGGCTTCTCCGGGCTGTGCCACAAACCAGGACACTCGCGGCCCGCCTTCACTTATCCAACTATGTACGCGGCCCGCTTGGGCTTAAGGTTTTGGCCATATCTGGTTCTCCTACTCGCGCGGCCCGCGTTAGGTTGAGGTGAGGTCCATGCGGCCCGCCTCAACTTTAACTTTTATTGTTTTTATTTATTTTATATAGTATAATCTATTTTGGGGCTCGGTTTTCACATACGGGGTACATATAAAGACACATAGATATATTTAAAGATATATTAGGGTATCAGAATTATTATGAGGATGTCGGTTTTACCGAGGGTTGTTATACTAACCCACAGTACGCGCTCACTACAGTGTTAAGCAGCTCCATGTGTTCCCTTGCTACTTCTACACTGACTTTAGAGAGGCTTGAAGTGTCGAGTTGTACTGTATTTGGTTTTGATTGCTGACCAGCAGATGATGTTCCTCCATAACACGCTTGTTGTTTAGCAGGAGGAGGAGGAGGTGGTTGTATTGGATTTCCATACATGTCTGTGGTGGGAGCTGGCTTAACAGGAACTTGCACTGGATTGCCATACATATCCGTGCTTGTGACAAACGCCGTTTGTAGTGGAGCATGTGGACCGGTTCTTGCAGACGAAGAACTGGAAGTTCCATAATACATTTCTGGATTTTGTGGCAATGGAACTCTTTTTGCCTTTAATGTTTCCTCCTGATCCTTGTTTTCTAAAAGCTGCACGAAGTCGTTGATATTTGTAGTTCTCAAGACTCCGTTATACTTCAAGATTTCCAAGAAACTGTTCCATTGTGGAGGCAAAGCATCAGCAAACTTCTTCACCACTTCTGCTGTAGTTGTTGCTACTCCAAAATTGTTCAACTCTGTAAGCAAGTGATAAAACCGGCTTGTCATGTCTCCCAAAGACTCCTTATCCATGCACGTGAAACAGTCAAATTCTTTCTTGAGAAGATCATGACGCAATTGACGTGTTGCTTCATTCCCTACTCCTCTGGTTTTCAACCCGTCCCACAGCTTCTTCGTTGTCTTGAAACTCACAAACTGGTGATAGATATCTTTGCTTAACGCCTGAGTGAGAATGGCGTATGCTTTCTTTTCCAGATCATACGTTTTCTTTTGATCTTCAGGAAGATCGGCAAACGTAGCAGTATCTGAAGCAGCAACCTCTATAGCTTGATCGAAATCTGTAGTGAAACGTATCCACAGTTCGGTATTTTGACCAAGAACGTATGTACGAAATCTATCAACCCAGCCCGGATATTCGTTTAAGTGCATCAATTTTGGAGGTCGATTCAAACTTCCGGTTTCGCTTTCGCTCAATAAAATACTTTGAATGCTCGGAGTTTGATTTGATACTAATGCCCATTGACCTGACGATATGGCATTTGCTTGTGAAGATGTTGATACCGGAGATTCGGCCCATGAAGGAGATAAACTTGTACTCGTGTACTTTCCACTGTCTGGAGCCGGTGTACCCCACCATGAGGGAGTGGAACCTGTACTTGTATATTTTCCACTATCTGGAGCCGGAGTTCCCCACCAACTTGGATTCATGTTTGAAAAGAAAATTGAATACCTGGAAGTCACACTCAAATCAACTAAAAATTATAAGGACCAACCGAAGGATCCCTTGTCGAAAGACAGAAAAACACAACACTTGTTAGATTTAAAAAGACAAGGATCGAAGGATCAACATTTGTTCGAAGGATCAACAGTGTTCGAAAGATCACTGTTGAATTTCGAACAACAATGATTTCGAAAGATTTCGAAAGATTCACAATTGAAAGATCCTTATCTTTCGAATATATATCCTTCGAAAAGATTCCTTGGCTCGAAAGATAGATCACAGACTTCGAAAGATGTTCGAAGGATGGTTATCTGTCGAACCTCCTTTAATCGAAAGATAATCTTTCGACTTCGAAGGATATCTTTCGAATGGATCTGACACAGCTGACACAAAGTTGACAGGTTGGTGAAAAGGTGATGGGTTGGTAGAGATCTTTCGGCAGAAAGGTATGGTCAGACCATACTTTTTGTACCAAACCCGATTTGACCAATAAAATATGCTTAAAATGGAAGGTCCTTTTCCAGAAACCGGTCACCGGAATTATGACCGGAATTTGGTCGGAAATCACCAAAGTTCTTAAAAACAAATTTTTAAGTTACCCAACCCGTTCTTTAACACACCCGGTTAGTTTAGAACACGTTTTTACGTCAAGAAATACGAGAAAAACACTAAAAACGGGTGCTAAACCATGTGTCCAAACACTCCAAAGTCTTGTAAAAACTCGGTTTTAACAAGGAAAAGAGCCAAAGCTCTGATACCACTTGTAGGTCCCTCGGAGGATGAGGTCAAACCTTAACCTTGTTATGTGAAACACACTAGCGAGTGCGGAATCCAAGCTAGTATGCAAACCGAGATAAAACAAGCACAAACACAAGACACACAATATTCACCGATTAACACCACTTGTATTAATGCGTATGAAAGGTTCGGTTACAAGCTCAATGTTTACAAATCTGTTTTGTAAACTCTCTAACAGTGTGTGTGTTCTTTGTGGAGTGTCTATCTTTCAATATGTGTTACAAGTCTACCCACAAGTGAACACAACATGGGTATATATATACCCATAACAGATCATCTGGTCGAAGGATCATGTTTACTGACCGAAAGATCATCTATCGATCATACTGCCATCGAAGGATCCACATATACCTCGAAGGATGGTATATCCTTCGAGGTCCATCAGTATCCTTCGTGGGATATCTTTCGAGCCCATCGAAGGATAGAAACAATCCTTCGATGACCCAACCTTCGACACAGACAATTTACAACCATATGATAACTGTTTGGCCAAGTCAAACCAGGAGGATGGTTGACTTGGTCAAACTTACATGACTAACAAAGACATCGTTTTACATCGTTTTACATCATGACCGAATACAGACAAAGTACAGACACAAGTGCACCAACACTCTAGATTGACTGATCTTAGTTTCCCTTATGATATCACGTACATACTGTTATCATATTTTCCAGTAGCTAAAAACCTTAAAATGACGGTAGCACATGCTATTTGTGCCGCATGCCTTTGACGTGGCAAAACAACTTTATGCTTTTGTAAATTTTTCGTGTTTAAAGTCTATGAAAAACAAACCAGAATCTTAAAGCTTTTAACACCGAATACGCTGGCTAGTTGGGCTGTACATGTAGATTAGAGAGAAATTGTGAGTTGTAGATTCGAGGGAAATTATGATGTAGAAAATGATCAATAGATTGCAATTGAGATTAGGTTTTGTACCTTTGTTGGCAAGGCTTACCAGACGCGCGCCCAGGACCACTTTTCAGGCCTAATCCAGCCATCTCGCTTCGTTTAAAAAGCCTCATTTTCAGCCCCCAGACACAATTTTAGGCCAAATTCCAATGAAATTCTGGTGAAAACCGTTTGAACATGTTTGAAACAATTATAAGAACCCTAAACAAGCCCGGAAACAACCTAAAACTAGACCTAAGAAGCCTAAAACATGTCTAAAATCCCTAAAAACTGTATTTTATACTAAGCGACTCGCCTAAAAAACCCTCGCTTTTTAAGCGCCTTACATTGTGGCCCAAGGCTCACCCTTACGCCTTGAGTGCGCCTTGCGCCTTTGACAACTATGGTTTGTACATATATTTGAAGTTCCTGGTTCACATTGCTATCGAATCGGTATAGTCGCCGCGTGCATATTAGTCACTCTCTTATATGTGGTTTTATAATGTAACTCAAGATCATAATAAACATAATAATTATTAAACACAAAAAAATAAATTTAGCTTATAACTAATACCCTCCCGTACGCTAGATTGGGTGTATTCTTAATAAATCCCTGAGCATTGTAAAGTCCTTTATTTGTAATGCCTTCGTAAGAATATCAACAACTTGATTTCACTCGTATATGTTTGCTCTTTCCATGATAAACGTGGTCTTTAGCCAATCAAATTATAGATTTGTTCACAATATAGAATGGCTGGACTACTAAACTGTCATTGTAATTCGTTTAGTGTTTGTTTTAACCACAATGTGGTAAGAAAAAGGCATCCTATACCAGCATTCTTGTTTTTGGTTGGCTTTGCCTCAGTTAGATGTCAAAATAGAAAGTTTAGATTTCTAAATCTATTTGATATTATGCAAGATTAAGGCTCTTGCCTTAAAGAAGTAAGAGCAGTTGGCATCTCATAATATACCCTAAGGGATATATACACATATATAGGCTAGCAAAGTCTCCAACTAAAAACACGGATGAACATCGCTTTGCTTAAAGTTAGGAGCCTATAATTAATAAAGAAAAAAAATTACACCAATGTTCATCATGGGACTAGGACTCTCAACCACTTAGGGAGAAACACAATTACTACACCTTGATACCACTAGACTACAAGCTCGTGGTAATCAAATGCTCCAGTATCTTCGTTTAGAAAGTCAAAAGTAAAATCCAAAGTGAACATTTATGACATTCTCGTTGGAGTATTGCAGTATAGTATAACAATCACTAAATCACATTATCAAAATATAATGCAGAATTTAGTAGACAATTCAAGATGAGAAAATTAAAATTCTCTACATGATTAGGCTAATACAAAATCATGGATTTGTCCAAACGGATAATAATGACGAATAGACTTTCTTTAGAAAGCAGTAGATTACAAAGCTTTCTGATACTCAAAAGTGCAAACTTACATTATTCCCTTCCATCCCTAACTGATTAACTACTGTAAATGCTTAAGTAGCTAAGACAGAGAACACAAGTGTAAAATTTGTATATAATATTGAAGAACAAAAGATAAAAGAAACAATAACACCTGATGTAAGCGGCAAAACGGTGATGGAAAACTTTTATTACGTTTAACCAACCCAGAAATCTCCCAGACCTGTAACACCCCCAAAATCCACCTGCGGATAACACCCGCTTCGAGGGCGTGACTGACCAGGATCCAGCCACCAATTATACCGAATACTTAAGTTGATAACAAAAGTAATACTTACTATTCATAAGCTTAGCAAATATTAAGTTCAGAGTTTAAAGTTTTAAGTTCAGAATAGTAACAAGTAGCGGAAGCATAAGTAAGGGAGTTTAAAAACAAAGTTCATGATTCAAAATAAGGTAACACCCAATACAAGGGTGAACAGACACTACACATCCCCAAGCTGCAAGCTCCTCCGTCACTGGTTACCTGCAAAGCATGCAGTAAGGGGTCAACAATAATGCTGAGTGAGTTCACTAGTTGTCCAGTTTTAATTACCAAAAACTTTGTTTCACCGGTTAATTTATCCGTTTATACATGCCCTGGGGAGCTACCCCAAAAGTTAGCGACTAAACTGTTTTTCCAATACCGAACACTAGGTAACCGTTGCGTATCCGCAGGATGCCCCATGTCAATGTTCTATCATCATTGACGGATTTCTGAGTACATTAGTTCACGACCGATCCCAAACCAGGGCACGGTGTGAGGCTGGTAAACACCTAAATAGCGCTATCAACTAATAACCCGCTCGCCTAACCCGGCGACTAATCGGTATTTGTAGTAGGGACTTGAGTGATAGAGTTTCGTTTAGTGCCGTTAGTTGCAATCCGTATAAACAGTAATTAACCAAAAGGTTTCCCAATACCCGGGAAGAAAAAGTAAGTTTTGTTCCCAATAACTAGGGAAGGTATGTAAATGGTATCCCCTTTTACTAGGGGATAGGATTGTTTTAGTCTCGTGTCCCAAACCACCGGGACGCATGCTTTTAAGTTGTGAACTCACCTTGGGTTGCTCGGTAGGTTTAGGTTACTTGTCAATCACGTTGGTCACCACGTCCTAACATGGTTACCGGTATGGGTCAGGTTCGGTATACAAGCATTCACGTAAAACGCATACAAGTACGTAACATGCATACAAGAAAACAGTCATGGGGTTATTGGGCCGGCCTAAACAATTAACACAGTCAAGCAGAACGCAGCAACACATAGTCCATATAACAGATAGCCCAAGTTAACACAAAATGGCCCAATAATCAAAATGGACAGCCCACTCGCAACTAGCTGGTCTCGAGTCGCAACCAGGTGGTCTCGGCTTGTCACGCTGTGGTTGCGAGTCGCAACCGTGGTCTCGAGTCATCACGTTTTGGTTGCGAGTCGCAACGGCGTGGTCTCGAGTCGCAATCTCGAGGTTTCGACTTGTCATGCTTTGGTTGCGAGTCGCAACCGTGTGGTTTCGAGTCGGAATGCTGTGGTTGCGAGTCGTAATGCCGTCGTTGCGAGTCGTAATCTGTCACTTTCATGTACACGTGATGATGCAGAAAAGACAGTCCAAATTGTACACATAAACTCAGACCCAGATTAGGAAACTACCAATAAGATTTCTACAAACACTTTTCCTCATTTGACCATTAAACCATATAGATCAAACTTTGCCATTTTAAATCTTCAAACCACATTCAACAAGTTCATCCTATGTTCATAATTTCTAGGGTTTTCACCTTAACAAAATCATACATTTACTTGCACCAAAACTCACATATTACAACAAGGTTGTTATTGCAAGAACAAAGAACATACAATATATATATATATATATATCCGAAACTTATGTTTAACAATCATCATTTTAGCAAGAACTTTAAAGCATAGTATAGTTGGCCATGAACACTTGTAAACTACCATTATCAAGTCATTTTCAAACATGTCATCATATATATTCAATCTTTACAAAACAACCTAAAGATCATGCATAAAATTACTAACAAAACATTTTTCTAGTTTATTAATCACACATAATTTCTATGCACAAAAGATAACACAAAAGGTAGTACTAACCGGTTATGAAAGGAGGAGCCGAAAACAAAGAAAAGAGAACCGAGAAGATGGTATGTCCGAGTGATAGTCTTGACCGAGTTTCTTGTCCGGGATCCTTGCTTGAACCGAAAAGAGAAGGAGAGAAGTGGTGTTTGGAGAGGGTTTTCTAGTGAGAGAGATTAGAAGAAGTGTTGGTGTGTAAAATGAAGCAAGTGGGGAAAAGGGTGGGATTTATACAAGGGGTCACGAGTTGGGCTTGGGGGTTTCGGCCCAACCGGTTTCGGCTCAACGGCCCACTCGAGACCGAGTGGCCCACTCGCAACCGCCCGGTTGCGAGTCATGGTCTCGGGTCGTGGTTTCGGCTCTCATAAATATATCTATACTACAAACATACATCACATATCATGCACAAAATCACGTTTCCATTTAATAATATTTATATACACACAAAATATTACAAGGTGATCGTTCGGAAAAACCTCGAGTGTCACATTATCCCCAAGTTTTAAGAACTTTCGTCCCGAAAGTTGAAGCAGCCACTGCCAAGCTAGCGTGTTTCAACGGGGTGTCACATCATCCCCCCGTTAGTTTGGAATTTCGTCCCGAAATTCGGTTGTAGCTTCAGTGCTGGGGTTTTCGTTTGGGAACAACTGGGGATACTTGGACTTCATCTGGTCCTCCCGCTCCCAGGTAAACTCTGGGCCGCGCCGTGAGTTCCAACGAACTCGTACAAGGGGTATCTGGCTACGTTTGAGGGTTTTGATTTCTCGATCCGTGATCTCAATCGGTTCCTCAGTAAAGTGTAGCTGTTCATCAATCGTCAGTTTCTTAAAAGGAATCACAAGTGTTTCATCCGACAAACACTTCTTCAGGTTAGATACGTGAAAAACGTTGTGCACTGCACTCAGCTCTACAGGCAGGTTTAATCTATAAGCAACCTTACCGATTTTCTCGGTAATTTCGAATGGTCCAACATACCGTGGATTCAGCTTGCCTCGTTTACCGAAACGAACCACACCCTTCCAGGGTGAGACTTTAAGTAGAACCCGGTCCCCGACCTGGAATTCTAACGGTTTCCTACGCTTGTCAGCGTAGCTTTTCTGACGGTCACGAGCTGCCGCCATGCGTTGCCTGATCTGTGAAATCTTTTCCGTTGTGTCTACCACTAGTTCTGGACCTGTGAGTTGACTGTCACCTATTTCCGCCCAGCAAAGAGGTGATCGGCATTTACGACCGTACAATGCCTCAAAAGGTGCCGCCTGAATACTAGTGTGATAGCTGTTGTTGTAGGAGAATTCCACCAGCGGTAGATGCTTCTCCCAGTTCTTGCCAAAATCGATCACACATGCTCTAAGCATGTCTTCCAGGGTTTGGATGGTGCGTTCAGACTGCCCATCCGTTTGCGGGTGATAAGCGGTGCTCATGTCCAAACGTGAGCCAAAGGATTTGTGCATAGCTTGCCACAACTCGGAAGTAAAACGAGCGTCTCGGTCGGAAATAATAGAAGTTGGCACCCCGTGCCTGGAGACTACTTCCTTTAAATAGATTTCTGCCAAAGTAGAAAACTTGTCCGTTTCCTTAATGGCCAAAAAGTGTGCAGACTTAGTCAATCGATCTACTATCACCCAAATAGTATCATTCCCGCGTTGAGATCTAGGTAGCCCTGTAACAAAATCCATGGAAATCTGTTCCCATTTCCATTTCGGGATTTCGGGTTGCTGTAGTAGGCCTGCTGGTTTCTGATACTCGATCTTGACTCTTGCGCAGGTCAAACATTTGCCAACGTAGACTGCTATGTGGGCTTTCATGCCAGGCCACCAGTAAGTGGTTTTCAAGTCATGGTACATCTTATCTGCACCAGGATGTACTGAATAACGGGACTTATGGGCTTCGTCCATCACAAGCTCTCGTAGATCTCCGCAAAGTGGGACCCAAATGCGCCCTGCCACATAGTAGGCGCCGTCCTCTTTCTGTTCTAGTTGCTGTCTCGATCCCCGCAGGGACTCAGCCCTGATGTTTTCCGGTTTCAGAGCTTCAATCTGAGCATTTCGAATCTGGGTAGGGAGACTAGACTGGATGGTAAGTTGTAATGCTCGCACGCGCTTTGGTACAGTGTCTTTCCGGCTGAGGGCGTCCGCCACAACATTGGCCTTGCCCGGATGATACTTGATGGCGCATTCATAATCATTCAGAAGTTCGACCCATCGGCGTTGTCGCATGTTTAATTCCTTCTGTTTAAAGATATGCTCGAGACTCCTGTGATCGGTGTAAATGGTGCACTTGGTACCGTACAGGTAATGTCTCCATATCTTAAGCGCAAATATCACTGCTCCTAGCTCCAAGTCGTGTGTTGTGTAGTTCCTTTCATGCGTCTTAAGTTGTCGAGAGGCGTAAGCAATAACTTTCTCGCGTTGCATCAACACGCAACCGAGTCCATGAATAGACGCATCACAGTAAACCACAAAGTCGTCCGTTCCTTCAGGTAACGAGAGAATAGGAGCACTGCAGAGGTTATCCTTTAGTTTCTGAAAAGCAGATTCCTGCGCTTCATTCCACTTGTAGGTGACGCCTTTCTGAGTGAGTGTAGTGAGGGGTTGAGCAATCTTTGAGAATCCTTGAATGAATCTGCGGTAGTAACCTGCCAATCCCAAAAATTGGCGAACTTCAGTCGGAGTCTTAGGGGTAGGCCAATTCTTTATAGAGTCGATCTTAGCTGGGTCGACGTGGATTCCATCCTTGTTAACCACGTGTCCAAGGAAATGGACTTCTCGAAGCCAGAAGTCGCATTTCGAGAACTTGGCATACAGTTGCTCATTGCGAAGGAGTTCGAGGATAAGGCGTAGGTGCTGTTCATGCTCTTCCTGACTTTTCGAGTAGATCAGGATGTCGTCTATAAACACAATCACGAACTTGTCGAGGTAGGGTTTGCATACCCGGTTCATGAGGTCCATGAACACTGCAGGGGCGTTGGTCATTCCAAAGGGCATAACGAGGAATTCATAATGACCATAACGAGTTCTGAATGCAGTTTTGGGAATGTCTTCGCTACGGACCCTTAACTGATGGTAGCCTGATCGCAGATCAATCTTGGAATAGTAGCTCGATCCTTGCAACTGATCGAATAGGTCGTCGATTCGCGGGAGAGGGTAACGATTCTTGATGGTAACCTTGTTCAACTCACGATAGTCTATGCACATTCGGAACGTGCCATCTTTCTTCTTAACAAAGAGTACCGGTGCTCCCCAGGGTGATGAACTAGGGCGGATAAACCCTTTATCCAATAGTTCCTGTAGTTGTGTCGAGAGTTCCTTCAATTCTGCGGGGGCTAGTCGATAAGGTGCACGAGCTATAGGCACTGCTCCGGGAGCTAGCTCGATTTGGAATTCGACCTGACGATGGGGAGGGAGTCCAGGTAATTCCTCAGGAAATACCTCGGGGTAGTCACGCACTACTGGAAAGTCTTCAATCCTCTTTTCCTTTTCCTGCGTGTTGGTCACAAGTGCTAAGATAGCGGTGTGCCCTTTTTGTAAACACTTCTGGGCCTTCAAGAAAGAGATAACGCCGGAGATTTCTCCACTTTTGCCACCTTGTATAATGAGGGGTCTGCCAGAATGGCGAGGAATACGAACTGCTTTCTCTTGACAGAGGATCTCAGCGCGATGCTTGGATAACCAATCCATACCAATAACGACGTCGAAGCTTCCGAGAGTAACAGGGAAAAGATCGATACTAAATGTCTGACCAGACAACTCTAGTTTGCAACCCTTGACAACATGTAAGGCCTCGATGTTTCTACCATTGGCTAACTCGACGATATGAGGAGAACTTAGTAACGAAAGCGGACGCTTAAGCTTCTTACTAATACGTAGGGATACATAACTAGCATCAGCACCGGAATCAAATAACACAGAAACATAACGATCATCGAGTAGGAACTTACCCGTCACGACATTGGGGTCATTCCTTGCTTCACCAGCTCCAATCACGAAGGCTCTTCCTCTAGCACCATTTCCAGCATTGTTGTTCTGATTGTTGTTCCCAGTTCCCTGATTATTGTTGCGGTTCTGATTCAGTTCAGGGCAATCCTTCTTAAAGTGCCCTGTTGCCCCACATTTAAAACATGCTCGGTCGTTTCCCTGCTGCTGTTGCTGTTGGGGTTGTTGTTGATTCTGTCTAGCTGGGAACTGACTTCTACAATCCTTGGCTTCGTGCCCCATCTTGTGGCATCGCTGACACTGGCCCTTGTTACACGCCCCATTGTGGTGCTTGTTACACTTGTTGCACTTAGGGTAGCTTCCCCGGTAGCCACCCTGTTGCTGAGTGCCTTTGTTGTTTTCAGTTTTCCTTTGCTGTGCTGGGGCCTGAGTGGGGTTAGCATCCTTGCTCTGACTTCCTTCCCACTTACGCTTGCTGTCACTAGAAGTTCCGACAGTAGCACTGATCCTTTTGGGCAACCTGCCCTCTTCCACAGCCTGATCAGTGAGTTTGTGAGCAAGTCGAACGATCGGCTGAATGGTAGTGTGGTTGGCTGAAGTGACATGGCTTCGAATCTCTGGAGCCAAACCCTTGATGTACAGTTCGATCCTTCGGTACATAGGTCGAGACAGGTTTGGGCAAAGAGCAGCATAATCATTAGACAGCTTGGTGTAAGTTTCAATTTCCGACCCAACCATCTTGAGCTCATAGTACTCATTCTCAAGCTTGTGGATGTCATCCCGGTGACAGTATTCATCCTTAATCATATCCTTGAAATCCTCCCATGCCGTAGCATTTGCAGTCTCCAACCCAAACATCTGAATCTGCGCCTTCCACCAAGAAAGCGCGCTTCCTTCAAGCGTAGCAGTAGCAAATTTCACCCAATTTGCAGGGGGACACTCGCAAACAGCAAAAACAGCTTCAATTTTCTCAATCCAATGCAGAAGACCTATGGCACCCTCAGTGCCGTTGAAAGGGAGAGGCTTGCAATCCATGAAAGTTTTGAAAGTACACACTGGTGGTTGCGCAGGTGCATGCTGACCTGTTCGTGAGAAGCGAAGCGTATAGGTTTAGAGGCGAAAAGTCGATGTGGCGGTAGGATCTAAACATCCTAAAACAACGAGCTTACCTATAGGGTGAGCTGCAAAAGCCGCAGCCACTGTGTTGAGCAGGTTAGTGAACTGAGCCTGCGTCATGTTAATGTTTCCTCTTCCGCGCCCACTCATTGTCTTCATAACCAGAAAACACAGTATGAGTGTGATGTCGTAGTGTAGCGAGAATGAGATAGAAGAGAGAGGTGTATCTATCTAGTTTAGGCACACTAGTACGTATAGCATAACAGAAAACATAAAGTAAGCAACAAGTAAACACTGGTCCGAGCTATGAGGTCAAATGTGTCGAGCCTTGCACTTGGAGTGTAGTGTCGTCGCGAGTCACGGGTTATAGTCTGGTTTTCTCCAAAAAGATTTTCCCTTTTTAAAACCAAGTTCACTATAACCAATGGCTCTGATACCAATCTGTAACACCCCCAAAATCCACCTGCGGATAACACCCGCTTCGAGGGCGTGACTGACCAGGATCCAGCCACCAATTATACCGAATACTTAAGTTGATAACAAAAGTAATACTTACTATTCATAAGCTTAGCAAATATTAAGTTCAGAGTTTAAAGTTTTAAGTTCAGAATAGTAACAAGTAGCGGAAGCATAAGTAAGGGAGTTTAAAAACAAAGTTCATGATTCAAAATAAGGTAACACCCAATACAAGGGTGAACAGACACTACACATCCCCAAGCTGCAAGCTCCTCCGTCACTGGTTACCTGCAAAGCATGCAGTAAGGGGTCAACAATAATGCTGAGTGAGTTCACTAGTTGTCCAGTTTTAATTACCAAAAACTTTGTTTCACCGGTTAATTTATCCGTTTATACATGCCCTGGGGAGCTACCCCAAAAGTTAGCGACTAAACTGTTTTTCCAATACCGAACACTAGGTAACCGTTGCGTATCCGCAGGATGCCCCATGTCAATGTTCTATCATCATTGACGGATTTCTGAGTACATTAGTTCACGACCGATCCCAAACCAGGGCACGGTGTGAGGCTGGTAAACACCTAAATAGCGCTATCAACTAATAACCCGCTCGCCTAACCCGGCGACTAATCGGTATTTGTAGTAGGGACTTGAGTGATAGAGTTTCGTTTAGTGCCGTTAGTTGCAATCCGTATAAACAGTAATTAACCAAAAGGTTTCCCAATACCCGGGAAGAAAAAGTAAGTTTTGTTCCCAATAACTAGGGAAGGTATGTAAATGGTATCCCCTTTTACTAGGGGATAGGATTGTTTTAGTCTCGTGTCCCAAACCACCGGGACGCATGCTTTTAAGTTGTGAACTCACCTTGGGTTGCTCGGTAGGTTTAGGTTACTTGTCAATCACGTTGGTCACCACGTCCTAACATGGTTACCGGTATGGGTCAGGTTCGGTATACAAGCATTCACGTAAAACGCATACAAGTACGTAACATGCATACAAGAAAACAGTCATGGGGTTATTGGGCCGGCCTAAACAATTAACACAGTCAAGCAGAACGCAGCAACACATAGTCCATATAACAGATAGCCCAAGTTAACACAAAATGGCCCAATAATCAAAATGGACAGCCCACTCGCAACTAGCTGGTCTCGAGTCGCAACCAGGTGGTCTCGGCTTGTCACGCTGTGGTTGCGAGTCGCAACCGTGGTCTCGAGTCATCACGTTTTGGTTGCGAGTCGCAACGGCGTGGTCTCGAGTCGCAATCTCGAGGTTTCGACTTGTCATGCTTTGGTTGCGAGTCGCAACCGTGTGGTTTCGAGTCGGAATGCTGTGGTTGCGAGTCGTAATGCCGTCGTTGCGAGTTGTAATCTGTCACTTTCATGTACACGTGATGATGCAGAAAAGACAGTCCAAATTGTACACATAAACTCAGACCCAGATTAGGAAACTACCAATAAGATTTCTACAAACACTTTTCCTCATTTGACCATTAAACCATATAGATCAAACTTTGCCATTTTAAATCTTCAAACCACATTCAACAAGTTCATCCTATGTTCATAATTTCTAGGGTTTTCACCTTAACAAAATCATACATTTACTTGCACCAAAACTCACATATTACAACAAGGTTGTTATTGCAAGAACAAAGAACATACAATATATATATATATATATCCGAAACTTATGTTTAACAATCATCATTTTAGCAAGAACTTTAAAGCATAGTATAGTTGGCCATGAACACTTGTAAACTACCATTATCAAGTCATTTTCAAACATGTCATCATATATATTCAATCTTTACAAAACAACCTAAAGATCATGCATAAAATTACTAACAAAACATTTTTCTAGTTTATTAATCACACATAATTTCTATGCACAAAAGATAACACAAAAGGTAGTACTAACCGGTTATGAAAGGAGGAGCCGAAAACAAAGAAAAGAGAACCGAGAAGATGGTATGTCCGAGTGATAGTCTTGACCGAGTTTCTTGTCCGGGATCCTTGCTTGAACCGAAAAGAGAAGGAGAGAAGTGGTGTTTGGAGAGGGTTTTCTAGTGAGAGAGATTAGAAGAAGTGTTGGTGTGTAAAATGAAGCAAGTGGGGAAAAGGGTGGGATTTATACAAGGGGTCACGAGTTGGGCTTGGGGGTTTCGGCCCAACCGGTTTCGGCTCAACGGCCCACTCGAGACCGAGTGGCCCACTCGCAACCGCCCGGTTGCGAGTCATGGTCTCGGGTCGTGGTTTCGGCTCTCATAAATATATCTATACTACAAACATACATCACATATCATGCACAAAATCACGTTTCCATTTAATAATATTTATATACACACAAAATATTACAAGGTGATCGTTCGGAAAAACCTCGAGTGTCACAAGACCAAACCCTAGATCTCAAGAAAATGAGATCTGTAAAGTACAACAATCAAACGCAACAGATCTTACAGATCTGTTGGATGACAAAATGAAACAAACCAAAATACACACAGAGATAACAAGATCTGTGAAATACAACCGTGATTTCTACAACGAAATCACTAAGACAATGGGTGGAGATTGCACAGAGACAAAGAAGAACCAGAGAAACCCTAGGAACTATCTCGAAAAAAGAATGAGCTGCGATTGTTTCTCTCTTCCTTTTATATGCAGCTAACACCAATATTACACAAAGAACCCTGGAATGATACACTTTGCACCTTGAACTATCAACCTACACATAACAAGACCTTGTACCGATCCAACAGATCAGTAACAACATAGCAACTTGAACGTAACAACTGAGCCCAATCAACTACTAGGCCCAACAACTTTGTAGTATGAATTAATTAGATGGTATTTTAACACTCCCCATGATTCATACTGCAAACATATCAAACATACCCAATTTTTCACATAAGACATTGTTTTGACTACCATTTAACCCTTTCGTAGAAATGTATGCTACTTGAAAAACAATAGCATTTGTCTTCAATTATGCCACTTGCAATTTTTTCGCTCAAAAAGTGCAAGTCCAGTTCAAAGTGTTCTGTTCTTTCATGGAAAACTAAGTTTAAGGAAATCGAAATAACAGATTTGCTATCACAAAACAGTTTTACAGGCAAATTACACTTAACATTTAATTCTTGCAAAACATTCAAAACCCACATTACTTCACAGGTGGCTGAACACATTGCGCTATATTCAGCCTCCACTGTGGACTTTGACACAACATTCTTCTTTTTACTTTTCCAGGATATTAGTGTATCTTCTATAAATACACCAAATCCTATAACAGATTTTCTAGTCATAGTGCATTTAGCCCAATCAGAATCAACATATCCTATCAGTTCAAAACCATCAGTTTTACTAAACATAACACCTCTACCTGGAGACTACTTCAAGTACCTTAACAGTCTCAAAGCAATATCCAGATGTGAGTGACACAGTTTATGCATAAATTGACTTAAAAATTGAACCGTATAACTTATGTCGTGTCTAGTTAAAGACAGATATATCGGTTTCTCTATCAGTTTTTGAAAACCATTAACATTTTCAAGAAGTTTTTGTTCTTTACTAGTTTTATTTGTAACAAGATGACTCTGCTCAATCCAAATATCCAAATCCATTCAACAACTCAAGACAATACTTTCCTTGAGACAAACAAACCGAATTATTATAGTACAGAACTTCTATACCAAGAAAATACTTAAGTATTCCTAAATCTTTTATTTGAAAATTATCACTCAAATATTTTTTAACCTTTTCTATTTCAGACTTATTATTTCCAGTAACTACAATATCATCAACATAAACCAATAATACCAAGAAAACATCTTCTTTACACAAAATATACATAGAATGGTCACATACACTTTGTATAAATCCCATATCAATTAAAATAGATGTTAACTTTTCATTCCACTTTCTTGGAGCTTGTTTAAGCACATAAAGTGACTTGACAAGTTTACACACTTTACCTTTATTAGCATTAAAATCTGAGGAAAGGTCATATACACATCTTCAGTTAGTGAACCATAAAGGAAAGCGTTATTAATATCAAGCTGATATAATGGCCAATTATTATTAACAGCCAATTTTAACACAATCTTAATAGTCACCATCTTAACAACAGGAGGAAAGGTTTCTCCAAAATCTATTCCTTCTCTCTGATTCAACCCTTTAGCCACTAATTTGGCTTTATACCTCTCAACCTCACCATTAGCTTTATATTTTTTATAGACCCATTTACAGCCTATAGGTTTTCTACCCTTAGGCATCTCAACAACAACCCAAGTATTATTTCTATACAAAGCTTCCATCTCATTATTCATAGCCTCTATCCACTTAGAGTCTTTTATGGCTTCATCATAGGAAGTGGGTTCTATCGACTTATTCAAAGAAGCAATTAAACACAGATTATCAACAAACAAATTAGCATAATTAACAACTTTTTCAATACCATATCTAACTTTACCCTCTACAACATATTCATCAAATCTTTTAGGAAAAGAAACATTTCTAGAAGATCTCGTAACAGTTTGACCCTCAGACAGGTTGGTCTCATCATTTGATCCAACAGTGTCCTCTGCCTAGGGCTGTAAACGAGCCGAGCCGAGCTCGAGCTCGGCTCGAACTCAATTCGAGTTGGCTCGGCTCGAGCTCGAATTACAAATCGAGCTGAGATTTGAGGCTCGAGCTCTACTCGATTAAAATTCGAGTTAGCTCGGCTCAGCTTGATCTAGCTCGAACTAACAAAGAACCGACAAATTTACTACTTAAAAAACCCAAAAAATGAATCTTTTAATAGACTAAGGGTCATAATTGCAATTTAATTTAATCAATAACCAAATGGTTAAATATACAAGTATAAATAGTTAGCTCACTTTGTACATTTTCTTTACCTTCTTTTATAAAGGAAATACTCCCTTAGTTTTTGTCTTCTGAGCGGTGTGGGATAAAAAAATGAATGATGTAAACCTTATCGAGCCGGCTCACGAGCTCACGAGCCGAGCTAGGCTAAGCTCGAGCTCGGCGCGTTTACTAACCTAACCGAGCCAAGCTGGCTCGTTTACAACCGAGCCAATTTCGAGCCGAGCTTTTTTCGAACTTTTTTCGAGCGAGTTTCGAGCGAGCTGCGAGCTACGAGTTTTTTGAACACCCCTACCTCTGCCCCGCCATTGTTACCCTGACTACTAACTGCCCACTACTTGACTGCTGATCAGTTTCAGCAGTTGGAGCGGTGGTAGATGTAGAAGGTATCAATGGCTGCTAATCATCACTGGAGTGATCATGAGCACCATTAGTACCCTCTTCATCATTGGGTTCTCCAGGAACTTCAGATGACAACGACAACGTTTCATATTCATCAAAAAAATTAATATGATTTAAAGTCGGATCATTAACTACATTTTGATTACCCAATTGTTTAGTTTTGAAGGGAAAAACATTTTCATAGAATTTAACATCTCTTGAGTAAAAAACCTTTTTACTATCTAAATTCCACAACTTATATCCTTTTTTAACATTGGAATAACCAATAAGTACACACTTATCAGCATGATAAGCAAACTTATCAGAATCAGCCAAAATAGTAATAAAACAAAGACATCCAAAGTTCCTCAAATGAGATAAAGAGGGCTTAAAACCAAACACAACTTCATAAGGACTCCTACCATCTAACATAGAAGACGGTAACCTTTTGATTAAATAAACGGAAGTTAGAATACATTCAGACAAGAACCTAAGTGGGACACCACCTTGAAACATCAAGGCCCTAACTGTGTTTAAGAGATGTCTATGCTTCCTCTCCACCACACCATTCTGTATTGGTGTATAGGAGCATGGCGTTTGATGTAAAATACCCTTAGTTTTACAAAACAGTGACATTTGATTATTAACAAATTCTGTCCTATAATCACTTCTAAATACTTTTATTTTAACCTTAAACTGAGTAAGAACAAGTTCATAAAAACTACATAGATTTTCAAATACCCCAGTTTTATTGGACAAAAGATAACACCACACAGTTCTAGTTCTGGAAAAGTCATCCACAACTGTGAGAAAATATCTATGACCTTCATAGCTAGTGACTTTATATGGACCCCATAAATCTAAATGAATTATATCACCAACAAACTTAGTTTTATACTCACCTAGTGGGAAAGGAACCCTAACCTGTTTGGCCCTATGACAAACTTCATAAGGCCCATGTTCAATATTTTTTACACCAACATTTTCTTTTAACACAGCTAAAGCTAAAACTTGATCAGTTGGGTGTCCTAATCTACTATGCCACAAATTTGACCTAAGAAAACTATTAAAACAGACATTCTCATTCTTACCATTATTACCCACAAAATACAACCCACTTTCTTGCCAACCAATCCCCAGGACTCTCTTTGATTTGGAATCCTGTAATACACAGTTATCTTCATTAAAAATCAAACATTTATCTGATTATCCTTAGCTAACCTATGGACATACAACAAATTTATATTATAGCCTGGAACATAGAAAACATCTTTTAAAATAATGTTGTTCAACAGTTTTATACTACCAATTCTATGACCTTAACATTAGTTCCATTAAGGTGACCAACCTTAAGATCAAACTCAGACACATCAATAGTATCAAACATATCTTTATCATTATTTATCATATGTTGACTAGCTCTAGAATCTGTTATCCAATTAAACTGACTACCAAACATCGAAAAACAAGAACAACTAACAAAACTACTAACATTAACATACTCACCTTCCATATTAGTGTTTTGAGTATCCACCACATTCTTTTCACCAACAAGATTCAACAACTTAGCTATCTGCTCAGATGTAAAAGGCATACCAGAAGTAGACATACTAGTACTAGCAGAAGATCCAACAGACACATTAGACTTATTACCAACATTACTTTTACCTGATGGATTATTATCTTTTTCTTAAAACTAGGAGGGTACCCAACAATCTTAAAACATCTATCTACAGTATGACCTAATATGTTGCAGTGGGTACATTTCAGATTAGGGTTAGGTCCTCTAGTTAACCTTCTTTTAGAATCAAAACTCTTATTAGACTTGGACATAAAAGACACACTTTATGTTTTAGACCCATTAGTACTAGACAACCTATGTGACTCTTCTCTAGAAACAATAGAGAACGCCACCTTGACTGAGGAAAATGGTTCTCTTGTCAAAAGATTAGTTCTCACAGGCTCATAAACATCATCAAGCCCCATGAGAAACTGCATTAGTTTTATTAAAGTTGAAAAATGGTTATAATTCTTAGCAGCTTGACAAGAACAGGAAGGCAGATGAAGCATAACATCAAACTACTTCCACATTGTTGTCAACCTGTTATAATACTCAACAACATTGTTGCCATTTTGAGAGATATTATTAATTTTCTTGTATAAGTCATAGACAACAGACCCATCAACCTTGTAAAAAGAATCTTTAAGATCATTCCAAATTTCAGAAGCTAATTTTGAAAAAAAAAAAAACTTGACCAAGAAAAAGTTCTTCAGAAATAGAGTTTAACAACCATGTTAACACGAGAGAGTTACATCTATCCTACTGATTAGCTAAAATATCATCATCCTAAGATTTTTATACTTTACCATCAATAAACCCATATTTGTTTTTAGCTTCTAAGGCTAGCTTCATAGCAAACAACATAGTTTTCAATACCCTTTAGTTTAATACTCGGTAAGATCTGTTGGATGACAAAATGAAACAAACCAAAATACACACAGAGATAACAAGATCTCTGAAATACAACAGTGATTTCTACAACGAAATCACTAAGACAACGGCTGGAGATTGCATAGAGACAAAGAAGAACCAGAGAAACCCTAGTAACTATCTCGAAGAAAGAATGAGCTGCGATTGTCTCTCTCTTCCTTTTATATGCAGCTAACACCAATATTACACAAAGAACCCTGGAATGATACACTTTGCACCTTGAACTATCAACCTACACATAACAAGACCTTGTACCAGCCCAACAGACCAGTAACAACATAACAACTTGAACGTAACAACTGAGCCCAATCAACTACTAGGCCCAACAACTTTGTAGTATGAATTAATCAGATGGTATTTTAACAACAAGGGTCAAATATTTTGATGAAGGAAATATTGATCATGTTAATAATTACAATGATTATAGGTAATTAAGCTGATCAAAATGGGATTTAAAATGCAAATAATATAAGGATTAATTACATGAAAATGTGTCGTATTTTTTTTTTTGTTATTGTATACAACACATTTGATATTATTTAGTGTATGTAACATACTTAAATTTTGATGTCATTATGCACTAAAATACAATATACTTTGTTTTTTACAAATTAATTATGTAACGTTATTGCATACAATTATAAAACAAAATATTTCTGATATAGTGACTGCAAAAGTGATATTATTTAAGATATTTTTGATGGTAGAGGATCATGTACATTAATCCAGAAGTGTGAGAAGTGTATTATAACACTATATATAACACTATATAACACCATATAAACACCGTATAACACTATGTAACACCATATAACACCATATAATACTATGTAACACTATATAACATTATATAACAAATATAACACTATTTTGTCTGATAGCATGTCTATGATAGGTGTATAGTGTTATATATTGTTATATAGTGTTATATAGTGTTACATAGTGTTATATGATGTTATATGGTGTTACATAGTGTTATACGGTGTTTATATGGTGTTATATAGTCTTAAATATAGTGTTATAATACACTTCTCACACTTCTGGATTAATGTACACTATCCCTACCCTATTTTTGATACAATTACCTGTTAAAATAATCATATAAAAACAAGAAACATGAGATACAGGTGATCATTTTATCAATTTTCTTGTAAAAATTCATTTAAGTCTATCATTAATCTCGGTACTTGAACACATTTATTTTAGATTATAATATAAACGTTAAAAAGATAACATTAATCTAGTTAGCATTAGGAGTGTGTTGGAGATTTTGGCCTTGAGTGAATTAAGACATCTCATTGTCTTGCTTATTTATACATGAATGTCTTAGCTCCTTCTACCTCATTCTGTTAAGAAGTGAATTCCTTTTCATTTCAATCAGATTTCTAGCATAAAGGTGCCTCTCTCTCTCTCTCTCTCTCTCTCTCAAATGGAAGGAGGCTCCTTGAACAACATGGAACAAAAAGGGAAGGCTAAGGTTGCTAATGTGATGTCTGAAGACATGCATGAGCAACCACCTAGCTTTAACGAGGACGCTGAAATTTGTGAGGAAGGAAATCCAGAAAAGGAATCAACTGTAGAGGATTCATCGTCTTACGCCGTAGATAACACTGAGCTGCAGAATCAACCTTCTCCTTTGGCTATAGTTACATCAGATGGCTACGACGCGGATGGATCTGCATCCATGAGGGTGGAAAAGGATGGTGAGACGTCGGGAGAGAAAAGTTCATCATACACATGCATGTACTGCAAAAAGATGTTCTCAACTGCACAAGGATTAGGTGGCCACCAGAACACTCACAGGTACGCGCGAGAGCTAGCCAAGAGACAAAGATTGCAAGAGCCCCCTCTTTACCCTAAATACCATGGTTATTCTAATAACTTATCCCTTGGACACCAGGGGCTTCCTATGTATTATCCCAAGAACTTTACCACCCTCCCAAGGCCACAATTTCAGTACTCTAATGCTATGCTTGGTTTTCCTGCCACACAATACTCACAGTCAACCACAAGGTTGACTTCAGAGCACCCTGGTCAACCCTCTGACATGTTGTTGAACAGTAGACAATTGCCAGTTTTTAACAGGCCTAGGATGATCATGCCCGACACAGTGTATAATGTTAATGCCAATTACGCTAGTGGAAATTTTAACTTTGGGGCAACAGTGGTTGGTGGTCAAGGTGGCATTTTGGAAAGTTTTGGAGCACCAAATGTCAATATCAATTCTATGGGGGGTGGTTTGAACTCTATGGGGATAGGTGGTGTAAGGGGAGGAGGTTGCACCAATCCAGATTTTCCAACTCTAGGATGTAACAGTTGTTTTCCTTCTGTTGGCTTTGAAGGCACAGACACTAGTAGAGGTGTGGTGAGAAACTTCTATGGGGTTTCTCAAGGTGAAAGTTATGTGAGAGGACTTGATGAGGGTGATGGTACTATTGATCTTCTGTCACAGGTAGGGATGGGCAGTGGAGAAGATGATGAGGAGAGTGATGGCAAGGGTGGAAATGGTGACGGTGAATCTTAAGTGGTGTTGCGTGTGATCTTTTATCGAGGGTGCGGTGACCTATCAAGCAAATGGAGAAAACTAAGGGATGGATCATCAACCTCTTTGGAATAAAATTTGAATTTGTTTTAGCTATAATAGTTCTTTAATTTCAAAATGTTTTGCTAGGTCCTTTATATCTATGTTTTTAAGGTTGGTTGATTATGCAATCTGTTATTTGTCTTCAGTGGTTTTGAATTCAACTTTTAAGGTGTTTCTAGTCTTTTAAATCAAGTACTATAGTTCCATCTTTTAGTTATTAACTGTCATCCTGAAAAAGAGTCTGAAACACAATTGGGGTCACTTGAATGATTGTGCATTGTTCTTATTTACTGATCCAGGCTTCCCTTGATGCACCTACTGTTGATGAATAAGTAAAGTAATAATTTGAACTTAGGTGCTAGAATCATAGAAGATTTTTATATTATTTTATTCCAATTGGAACCATAACAACAAATTTGTTTCCTGGATATGTAGGAATTTTCAGCCTGCAATTCTTAGGTAGCCTATAAAAGGCAAGCTTTGTCATTTTTCTAGATTGTGATATCACAGCCATGTTGCAACCAACCTTCTGATACTCTCTTAATTTCTTTCACAACAAGAAACTTAGAGAGTTCTGATACTCTATTTAATTTCTTTCTCAAGTTCAAGTACCGTACGTGTTGTCATCATGATTAGGTGGTTCGTGATTGTTTTAAAATCAGTAGACACAATTATTTGGGTATCGGTCTTTTCTCGTCAAGCTGCTTGCACCATAAAAGTAAGATGGGTGACAAGATGATGTCTTCCTCACAATTGGAATGCCACTTATGTCCTAGTAATATTAAGTAATAATCCTTATCAGGTTAGTGATCTTATATAAAATATGAAGTCCTACATTTTAAACACATAGGAATAGAGTGATCTAGATCCCTTGAAAGAGCTTTTTGCCCTTTCCGTTTTAGGAAGATGTCACTAAAATCAATTTGATAAGGCAAATTATGCGTTAAACATTTGGATTCCAAAGCGCCCAATTCGTTGGCCCGTCCAATAATGGAATACTACCGGTGGCGAAGCTTGAGATTTTACGACCGAGGGGACGGAAGTTACCGGACCTAAAAATTTCTATAAAACTGGGGGCTCGAAAACGTATATACCCAAAAATTTCTATATGAAAACTACATGATCTCCACTACTGAGCGAAATGTTCGGGGGGTTGGCTGCCCCCTCCCGCCCCTTAAAAGCTTCTCCCATGAATACTACAGCAAACGCTACTATTAGCAACTAAAACCAAAGTTAGTAGTTCAAACATAGCAGCAAACGCTAATACATGGATCTCCCATTGCCAAAGAGATTCAAATCCAGAAACATACATTCATCAACCACATTACAAATCGAGATCCAAGCCAGGCTTTAGATTATTGATATATTGTGCAAAACCTCATGGCAAGTCCACACTTAGGGTGAGATGTGTCGATGATCCACAAACCTTCCCCAAGCAGATGATTGGGACAGTCGGACAGAAGATGTTCTTTAGTCACAAAAGAGAAGGTATATAGCTAGATTATGAAGACGTTAGAATTAATGATATTTTGTCGCATTTATAAGAGCGTAAAAACATTTAAGTTTGTAAGTATTAGGAAACGATAAAAAAACTAAACACTCATAAGTCATGTACAGAATTGAAAATACACTGGACGTTCAAAAACACATAAAAGATAACCTTGAGATTTAACAATTTATTTTATACACAAATGTAGAGATTTATGTAAATTTGTCCATGCCGAATGTGAAGTTATATTTGTGTTCTCCACATTATTAAGTATGGTTCCACACGACATCTGTCCATATATGTTCACAATTGCACACATTTTAAGTTTGCGGTTTTGTCCCAAAATGTGTAATTTGAGTTATAAGTTGTGGAGGGTTCGTATATATATTGATCTGGATACCTTGAAAGAGCATTTTGGCTGTTTTAGGAAGATGTCACTAAAAGCATTCGGAGAAGATGAAATATGTATTGAACATATTGTACATGCTCCAAAGAGCCCAGTCAAATAATACTAGCAACTAAGTAGTTGGTAGTTAAAAGATTGCAATTACTAAAATTGCTCTTATAGATGCTACTTATTACTTCCGCTGTTTGTCATTCCTATAGAGGTGGTGCAAGTGCAATGGTTTGAAGGATACTGATCGAGAGGAACTTTTGTCAGGTGAGGAAATTCTAAGTTCTCTATGTTGTTTGATTCACTCACACAAATAACAAATAAGAACAAGAAATCACCAACAAGTATCTGGGCTCAAAAGCTTTATTGAATTATTCTGGAAATTGCATACTCAGAACTGAATGAACAATTAAAACTTTTAGCCAAACAACCTACGCTAATGACCAGGACTAAAAAAACAAACGTTTACCAACGGGCCTTACTCAAATCAAAGACTCAAAAATAAACCATAAATGCCATATTCAAATATGTTTGAATTAATTCTTAATACTCTAGTTACAGAGATGGTAACTGTCACAAGAACAAAAACGAGGTTGATCTAGGTACCGCTAATGCCTAGTTGTTTAAGATTGTACTCTAGAAATGGAAAATAATACTGTATTAATTTAGCTTATTCCGGAAGAGCGCAGTCCCTTTTAGGAGATTCCCGGAATTTGATCACATAGGTAAAGATAATTACATTTTTCTTTAGCATCATCTTTGGCTCAAAAGTTAAAGATGCATTAAAATCCGTTTCTGATGCTGTATTATTAACTATCTTAAGACAAGCAAAAAGTTCACGAACGGGGGATTCAAATTAAACAAAGCCTCTTTAACTAGTATATGCATTTGAGAGTCTGTTAATATGGCTTCAGACCTCATCTCATAATATGTAAAAATTTTCTCCTTTTCTTTTCTGTTTGAGAGACAGAAAGTGCATCCCATTCCTACAAGAAAATATTCAAATATGAACAAATTCAAATAAGCCTCACAACACAACGGGTGGGGCAGGCCGGGTAACATGTGCAATAACCTATGATAATGACGAGGATTAAAAAACAAACGTTCGCCAACGGGCGTTATCATCTCATAATATGTAAAAATATTCTCCTTTTCTTTTCTGTTTGAATTAATTCTTAATCCTCTACTTACAGAGAGATGGTAACATGTCGTAACGGGTTTGGGTCAAAAGGGGTCAATTTTAGAAACATGTCGGTTAGCTTGACCAAAATTTGGGTTGAAACTGACAGTTCTGAAAAAAAGTATCAAATGATAAAAAAAAAATAGCAACCATATCTGATAACTGTTATACGTGTTTATTGTTTAAAATAAGCATAGGACACTTTGAATTACATCACAAGATTACAACTAAACTAAAAAAACGTCATCGTTAATAAAATAAAATACGTAATGCTTAATCAAAAAAGAAATAGTCAACGATGTATGCATATCACGGACACGGGTACTACACAAGAGAAATCAACGCTGCACATACAATACACCATAAAACTGTCATAGATTAGTACTAAACCGTGTTTCAGTTTCACAATATATATGTTCTCAAGTAAGATAATACAAGATCAGAGAAAAGTGTATCCAGTAACATTTTCCAAATTAGGATATCTCTGAGAAAGATATAACTACTAATATATAGTAAAAACTAATATTTTAGAGACATTTAACTTCTGAATTTAGGCTAACAGGTAGACCTGAGGAAACTGGAAGTTAAAATAGATTTGAATTATCTTAGAAACATTTAATACAGGAGAGCGAATGGAATTCTAGAGGGAGAATTCGCCACCGGATATTTTACAAATTCATGTTTAATTGCAGCATGAGAAAGTTTCAGTTTAATCAAAGTTGAATAAATATTCAATGAAAGAAGTTTAGAGATTGTTATTTCAAGAAAAACTTTATAACATAGTCAGTCTTATCTATAGAAGTTTTTCACAAGAATTTGCTCCTACCCACTGCAACCTTCCCCACTGATACCAACTAGCATTAAAGATAATTTGCAGAAATTAAACTATAAACTTATCAAGATGGAACCAGAAAACATTAAAGATCAAGCAGTTATAGTTACACTAACCAAACTATAAACATTAAATATCCTAAATAGACAATGTCAAACAGCTACTTTCCAGCTTCAGTAATAACACAGATGTATAACTTCTTGAAAACAAAATCCAAATTAGATTGGACTTTTCCCACGTGCTAAAAATTGAACAATGTTGGTGCTAAAAGGTAACAGATATCCATACCAAACTTGCATATCAAAACCAGAAGATAGTAAATTAAATTGATCAAACATTTTATATTATACAATTTAATATAGCAACAAAGATTTATCAGATTACTCAGACCATGTACCAATTTCAGCAGACACTAATCAGCTGTAGATGATGGAAAAATGAACACAAGGGAATACAACCGGATGGGGGGGGGGGTGTTCAAACCGTCAACCATGTTGTCCGATAGCGAAGTGCGAACTAGTGAGCCAATGGTTGGGCTTGTTTGTTTATATTTCAGCTTTTAGTTGTTTGAGAGTACTCGGTTGGTCAATGTTATAGTAACCAGTATTGTAGCTAAATTTAAGAAAAATACTATCTAAACTTAAAGGGAGTAATTAGGTAAAGATCGACGACGAGGTGTCATCATGGAATATCATGTATAAGAAACAGATTTCTTAGAAGAAGTGGGAATTAAGTTGTAGCTATCGTGAACGCCGGCAATAACCCACCCCTGCGTCAATATATATTAGCTTAGCTTCGGTCGCTCAGTAAATCCCAAAAAAATACATAGATAGGAGAAGGGAGCCGAAGTGACAAGGAAGAATGAGAAGTGGTTTACGAGTCTTGTTGCAATAGAAGGTAAATAGGTAATATTCGTGACTATTCTCAACATCAATCATAGTTTATACGTTAGAAAGTGGTTTAGATGTTGATTAGTTAGGTTGTTTCCATGGTAGTAACTTGATAAATTTTCCAAATTTGGTTTACTACATCGTAATGCATATGATATTTTTCTTCTGAATTTCCAACCTTTTAGCTTCTGCATCCGCAAATTGCTGCATTTCAGCTGTGGAGATGTTGAATTCAAAGCGTTCTCCTTTTTCTCCATCTTCTGTCTTGCTAGGCTTCTCAACAGTCTCTTCGATCGAAGGACTTTCATTCTCAGTAACATTTCCCGAATCCAACTCTTCCCCAAGAACTTCAGCTACAACTGCAAGCTCCTCAATGCTTGTCTCTTCAACAACCTCTTCAAACACTTCTTCGTTCACAATTTCAGCTATGAAAGCTTGTGACACAATAGCTCCTGAAATGTCTTCCAAAGCACAACCCCAGTCATAAGGCTCAGTCACACTTTGTAAAGGTTGAGCCACCATAGCATTGTTTGTCGAAGATGTGGTATTTTCAGACCCACTTGAACGAGCACTTGAGTTGGAGGCAGCATTTGATGTATTGTTTTGAGGTCTTGAGTTGTTTCCTCGGGAGTTGTTGTCAGATCTTTCCATCTTCGGCTTTCGACAATCACGTGCGAAATGCCCGTAGATCCCGCAGTTGTAACATTTTACCTTTGACATGTCGACCCCCATTCGAGTCTTTGTCTGACCTCCTATGAACTTCTTACCCGTCTTCAGCAGAAACTTCTTCGCTCTACGGACTAACAGAGCCATATTGAGCTGTAGATCAAGTTCTTCCATCTCGTCTTGATCTATCTGATCGAAGTCTTCATCGAGACTTGACGGTTCAACGAGTTTCCCAAGACAGAAATTCTCGTATGCAGTCATGAAGGATGCCAACAGACTCATGTTTTCTTCAATCATCTTTAAACAGCTTGCATCAATCTTAGGAATGTTTACACTTGTTCCTTGAGATTTCTGAGTGCCACTAGAAGAGTACATCCCTTGATTTGTATTGGTTGTTCCACTTGAACTGACAGTGTTGCTTATGAAGGCGTGTTCACTTGCAGGACCTTCATTTTCCGAATACAAAGCAACACCGACTCCACCATTACTGCCCTTATCCGTTGGTTTCGAAGCCTTATACAACTGAGGATCTTGGATCTTCTCGAATTCAGATGCTTGATCTTCCATATTCCAAGCGTAACCCCTCAGCTTCTGAACAACTTCTTCCAATGTAAGCTCTTCGTAGAGAACACCCTCTCTGATCAAAGCGGTGTACATATTCCATTCTCTCGAAAGACAATTCAGAAACTTCTCAACCTTCTCGAATTCAGTGTAGATACCCTCTTTACTTCTATCAAGTTCGCTCAGCAGATGATAAAATCGATTCACTGTGTCATCAAATGACTCATTCTTCAAAGCCTTGAACACAACGAATTGAGTCTTCAAACGTTCGAGACGTCGTTTCTTGTACATTTCGTTTCCTTCATATCTCTGGATCATACTATCCCACAATTCCTTTGAACTATTTCTCTTACGGAACGTATGAAGTATAGACTGTGTCATTGCCATCGTTATCATTGACATAGCTTTCTCTTCACAGTCATAAAACTTCTTCTGGTCGTCAGTAAGCGCCAAGTACGTATCAATCGTCAACGTACGTACTGGAGTAGCTCCACATCCTTTAACGATGCACAACCAGATTTTGATGTCTTTTGCTCGAACATATCTTTCGAAACGCTCCTTCCACTCAGGAAAATCAAGTTCGTTAATCAACAAAGGAGGTTTGTCGCTGCTTCCTACCTCAGCATTGTGCTTGAGGCTTTGCACCATTGTAGTCAGATTGTTGTTTGCCATTTTAGACAACAACAGAGAACTTCAAAAACAGTGAAGTGAGCTTCAATCAGAGTGTGAATCCCGGATCACAGAAACCTGAAATTAAACACAGACAAACAGAGCTCGGACACAACACTGTTAGAAATTTAAACTAAGACACCCTTACTGATTGAAAAATTTGGACACACTGCACTTATACCTCAGACTCGGACTCTAACTACAGAATAACAGTAAACTTCGGACTCAAACTGATTTTCTAAATACTATTCGGACTCAAGATTAAAAACTCAGACTCAAGACAATCTAATAAACTCGGACTCAAAAGAGTTATAATAAACTGGACTCAAAAACGTTCTAATAAACTGGACATACTAACTAACTCGGACTTCAATAATTGACTCAAGGAAATAGAGACAAACTCGGAACAAGACAAAATGAATTAACCTCAGACTAAGTGATATTATAAAAAAAAAAACCTCGGACTCAACAAAAAAAAAGTTGTCGGTTGATATAAAAGAACTCGGACTTAATTTAATAACAAACTCGGGCCGACTCTTGAATTATATATAAAGTCGGTTGAAATAGATACCAAAAAAAAAAAAAAAAAAAAAAAACTTGACTTGAATTGAAATTAAATAAAGTCGGTTGATATAAAAGAAAAACCTTGGACTCGAATATTGATAAAGTACCTCGGACTCAAACTATTTAATAACTATTGACTTTAATAAATTAAAAAAGAACTTGGACTTAAATTAATAACAAACTCGGATCTAAGAACGATGACTAACTCGGATAAACTCAGACAAATTAAAAAAAGGAATATATTCGGACTATATATGTATATTAAACTCGGACTAACACCTCACAAGAAACTCAGACAAAACAAATTTTAAACTCGGGCTACTATAATCTAATATATAAATTCGGACTCAACCTAAAATAATGACACTAAACCCAGACTATAAACAACTATAAACTCAAAATAAACTCGGACACAATAACTTTAAAGCAAATGATTTAAACTCGGACTTGACAGGAGATAATTAAACTCGGACGTATGAAAAGACTAAACTCGGACCTAGAAATTAACAAATAAACTCGGACCACTAACAACAAATTAAAATCGGACTAACCCAATAAAACAATAAACTCGGACAAATTAACCTCAGACTAGACAGTTGTTTAAACTCGGACTAGACAATTTTTAATAAACTCGGACCAACTGTGACTCATAAACTCGGACAAGGACTAACTAACAAACTATTAATAAACTCAGACTGACTAATATAAAACTCAGACTAGACTTGGACCAAACACAAACTCAGACTCAAACAAAAACACAAACTCAGACTAATTTACCTATAAAAGGAAAAATTCGGACCAAAACAATGAAAACTCAGACTCAATAATCTCTAAAAGGAAAACTCAGACTAGGGAAAAAGCTCAGACTGGTTTGAAACTCAGACAAGTTTCAAAACTCAGAAAGAAACCAATCTTCGGAGTATCTCCCCAATGTGACTACACACTGGTTCAACAATACCCCGGAGACACAAACACAAAGTGTAAACCTCAGACCAAGCTTCCAAAGATCAAAACTCAGAATCTTTATCTCCTTCAAAGCTCTGTATGAACAAGAACAAAAACCTCTGTAAAACCCAGATGAAGAAAACACTAAAAACTCACTAAACTACTCAAAATCCATCATCCAAATACTAGAAATGAATGAAGAATCATGAATAACACACAAAAACTCACTAAAATCTCACTAAACCCAATCAAAGTATGAACTAATCTCACCAAAACCTTCAAACTAAGAACACCTACAGTAGTATGAGCACACTGCTCTGATACCACTTGAAAGGCCTCCTAATCCAAGATCTCACTCACCAAAAGCAACCAACAGGTGTGCGGAATCCACCTGATGATCAACCACTGTAGATGAACACAAGAAAGCAAGGATTTGAGAGAGAAATCAAGAATACACTGAGTATTCTTGATGAAGATGAATGACGTCACTTCACAAAGAGCGCCGCCAGACAAAGAGCACAATGATTAGGGCACAGAAATTCACACAGAAATCGTTACCTTGTCTATTCCATATTAAAGTATATATACAAGGTGAAACCCGGACTTTCCACACCAAATAGAAAGCTCGGACAAAGCACAAAGCAAGCACAGAGTTTTTGCTACAAAACTCAGACAAGCCTAAGCCTATACAAAAACTCAGACAAGAAAACTAGTCTAAATAAACTCTGTCTAAAATTAAACTCTTTCCAAATAAACTCTTTCTAAATAAACTCTTTCTAATAAACTCTTTCTAAAAACTCCTTCTAGAAACTCTTTCCATAAACTCTTTCTAGAATAAACTCTTTCTAGACTTTGGACAATGTTCAATAAAGACCCTAGATGTTGGAAGCCTTGCACTTATCACCCAAAAGTGCATTAACAAACTCCCCCTTGATCAGTGCATGGTCTTCATTGAACTTGAGATCTTCAATTCTTCCATTGGTAACATGGGAGTCATGCAACTTATCACCCAAAGTGCATTAACAAACTCCCCCTTGATCAGTGCATGGTCTTCATTGGACTTGAGATCTTCATCCTTTCATCGAGAGCTGCTTCCTGCCCAGACCTTGTTCTTCACACAGAACTGAACCACCTTGATGGACTGGTCAGCTAGAACACGATCTTCTTCATTGTATTTTAGAGGCAGGCGTCGAAGCTTCTTCAGATGTGCTCCCCTTAAGTTTGCAAGCCAAATCAGATCCAGCACCTTAGCAATCTCCTTCGTCACTTTCGTTTTAGAAATCACTGATTTCCCAGTCTTGAGATGCACGATCCAGATGCACACAGCTTCTCCAAATATTCCATCTTGAGATGAACGATCCAGACCTGAAACACTTAACCCAGGATTAAGAAACTTGACCCCGAAGATATCGGCCCAAACCTGGATCCCAAAAATAAATTCCAATACCCCAGAATAAACAATTGAAATATTAAACAACCAACATTTCATAACTTATTTAAACAATTTTCACAACCCTAGAGTATTTTTCAGAATGATAACTCGCACATAGAAACAAGAAAGCAAAATCTTTTTGATTTTTTTTTTTTCAATTTTTGACTGAAATGGAAATTAAACCTACGAACATACTTACACTAATTATCTTTTTGTGAAATCGGAGCAAAGGAATCATATCGGTTTTACTGTCAGTATCCAACACAAAACCATGGCATTTAACTTTAATGTTTTAGAATGATGTTAACAGTTCAAGACGTTCAACGTTATTGTGGTCCACTTAAGTTTTAGCACGCTTTCGAACACTGTTTTCGAGATATGGAATTAAGTGTATTAAGCTAACATTAACTGTGTTTACCCACCTCAGAATATACTCCCGTATCAAGGTATGCGCGAGAGATCATCTTACTGGTGAGTATACCATTTATCATCTGTTTTTGACGTATAAGCTAATGTGAGATACTCACTTATTTGATTTTCAGATGCAAAGGGCACAGGAGCAAGTCATTTGTGATAGAATCACTTATTGAGGATAGACTTGACTCCCGCAAGATTTTGAGGGACATGTGATTGTTTATCACTTATTCGGGTCGGGTGCATCATGTATTGAAGATATTTACACGTATTTATGGTATCATGGAAGATCTAGACTTGCGTCCCCGTTGTTTTCCGGTAAAAGAAACAACCATGATACCCAGATGATAAACAGCATAAAGACCACGTATCTCAGAACCTCGGCAATCTATCAAACGAAATTACGGTACCAAGACCATATATCCGAGAGATGCGCCACACGAGTTACGCAGATCATTATGTTTATATACCAAAAACGGGTTCTTATTTACGCGTAAAACCTACCGATGCAACGTATAATGAAGCTGTCACATTTAACAGTTAATCTCATATATATATAGCCATAGTCCTGCACCAGATACGACTAACCGATGTACTATCATTTTCCTTATATCTCAACACGACTTCATTTTAGATTTTTCATATGTTTTTGTATTTTTCTGAAATTTATCCTACAACTAAGTAAAATATTTTTGAAGTTTTTCAAGTTTTTCGAAAGCGGTAAGAACTATACAGAAAAGATAAAACAAAGTTTCTATGCGAGTTTGGAAATCATGTTACTCTGGGTTGATCATGCCAATCATTCGGACCAGATTTTCAAATCTAGCCCGATCGAATGTTTTCGTAAACAGGTCGGCAAGATTATCCAAGGTGTCTACCCTAACCACTTCTATCAACCCCTTCTCAGCACAGTCGCGAATAAAGTGATGCCTAACATCTATGTGCTTAGTGCGTGAGTGATTTACCGGATTGTTTGTTATGGAAATGGCAGAGTTATTATCAACAAGGATAGGAGTTCGAGTAAAATTCAAACCGTAGTCCCTCATTTGCTGCTGAATCCACAAAACCTGAGCACAACAGCTTGAAGCAGCAATGTACTCGGCCTCGCACGTGGATAGAGAAACGGCAACTTGCTTTTTGCATTGCCAAGAGACAAGACGGTTTCCAAGAAGTTGTGCGCCACCAGAGGTTGACTTTCTGTTCATCCGGCACCCTCCAAAATCTGCGTCAGCATACGCCATCAAATCCAGACCACCTTCAGCTGGATACCACAATCCAAGCTTAGGCGTTCCTTTCAGATATCTGAAAATACGCTTGACAGCTTTCAAGTGCGACTCCTTCGGAGTTGATTGGTACCTAGCACACAAACAAACAGAGAACATAATATCTGGTCGTGAAGCGGTTAGATACATCAATGAACCTATCATTGCTCGATATAGAGTCGGATCCACTTCAGGATCTTTCTCATCATCGGGTGAAAGCTTGAGATTTGTCGGTAGAGGCGTGTCATAGGGTAAGCTATCTTCCAATCCAAATCTCTTGAGAATCTCGTGGACATACTTTGTCTGATGCACGTACGTCCCGGTTTTTTCTTGACTCACTTGAAGACCTAAGAAGAAAGATAACTCGCCCATCGCGCTCATTTCAAACTTTGACTTCATCACCTTCTCAAACTCACGACACAACTCTTCATTTGAAGAACCAAAGATTATGTCATCAACGTAAATTTGCACAATCAGAAAATCTCCCCCTTTCTTCAAAATGAACAGTGTGGAGTCGATTGCCCCACGCGAGAACCCATGCTCCAAAAGATGCTTTGACAACGTCTCGTACCAAGCTCGAGGGGCCTGATGGAGCCCGTAGAGAGCCTTGTCCAACAAATAGACCTTGTTGTCTGACCCTGGAGCTTCGAAACCCGGCGGTTGGGACACATACACAGTTTCATGCAATTTCCCGTAAAGGAAGGCGCTTTTCACATCCAACTGATAGACTTTGATACGCATGTGTGCAGCAAAGGCTAGAAACAAACGAATAGCTTCCAGTCTTGCCACCGGTGCATAAACTTCTGTATAATCAATCCCTTCTTCCTGATTGAAGCCTTGAACAACCAACCGTGCTTTGTTTCTGACAACGACACCCTTATCGTCCTTCTTGCACTTGAAAACCCATTTCGTGTTGATTGCATGCTGGCCCTTAGGAAGATCAACCAAATTCCACACCTTTAACTTGTCGAACTGAGCTAACTCTTCTTGCATCGCCTCACACCAAGAATTATCCTTCAGAGCCATTTGATAGTTCTTCGGCTCTATCTGAGAGATAAAACATTCATGTAGGCTAAGATTGTAGATTTCCTCTTTCTTGATAGCAGAAAACAGACATTGCATCTCTGAAATACTCCTTCGCGTTTGCACTCCCGCAGTTGGATTCCCAATAATATTATCAACAGGATGATGAATATTTGTTCTTGGAACTGGGATTGCCGGAGCTTGAAGATTGTTTCCCAAATTTGATTGAATCTCCCCCTCAGCATTTGCATTACTACTGGAAGCTCCACCATTACCAGAAGACGCATCAACATTTGGATATGCTGAAAAGTCAACGTATAGATCTCCACTGGTAGTTTGAGCAGCTGCATTGGGGATCTGCTCAGCAACAACGTCATTTACTGTCGAAGAATCAGCGACTGGAACACTCGAAGACACATTAGTAGGAATACTCGCTCTCCAGCTCGCATCCACTTCATCTTTGTTCACAAGATGTGTGTATACAACCTCCGAATCTTCTTCTGAAACATCAGGAAGATCAAACGAATCAAATAATTTATCATAATCATATCCGCTTTTGGGACCGAATTCGGACGGTGGAGGATCGAAACTCAAAGGAGTTATATCAAACACGATCTCCACTGTTCGTTTCTTGATGTTATAAACGCGTTTGTTTGGAGTTCCATTGGCATAACCCAAGAAGAACCCAATTTCACCAACTTCCCCCATTTTCGGAGTATCTTTGGTACGTTTGATAACACACTTAATCCCAAAAGGTTGAAAACCAGATATGTTCGGTTTCCTGCCTTCAAGCAATTCATAACAAGTTTTATCTTCTCTTTTGACGGTAAGCACATGATTTAACACATAACATGCAGTGTTCACCGCCTCGGCCCAGAAGAAAATTGGCAATTTTGATTCAGAAAGCATAGTGCGGGCCGCCTCAATTAGGGTACGATTCTTCCGTTCTGCAACTCCGTTCTGTTGAGGAACATATGGAGCGCTAAACTGATGAATTATTCCCATTTCCCGACATAACTCATCCATATACTGATTCTTAAACTCAGTGCCGTTGTCACTTCGGATTTTCTTAATAGGAAGTGAATAATTTTTCTCAAGTTGTTTGAATAAATCTCTTAAAATCCCAGCGGTTTGATCCTTTGTTTTTAAGAAAAATACCCATGAATAACGTGAGAAATCGTCAGTGACAACTAAGCAATAAGACATACCACCAATGCTAGCAACATGGATCGGGCCGAAAAGATCCATGTGAAGCAACTCAAGTGGTTTTTGGATTGAGTTAACTGTTTTCGGTTTATGAGGCTTTCGTTTGATTTTTCCTTTTTCACATGATTCACATTTGTTGTGCATATTAAAACTACGTAAAGGAACCCCCAACACCAAGTTGTTTTTCACTAAGTGGTTCATCTTTCGCAGATGCACATGGCCCATTCTCCTATGCCAGAGATACGATTGATCTTCAGTCGCCTTTGAAAGTAGACAAGTCACTGGAGCAGATGAGTTAACCAACGGGCGCATGTCCATGACATATGTGTTATTCACCCTTGGAGCCCTCATAACGATCCAATCTTCAGGAACAACAAATCCCGGACGCAATACGAAGCAAGCTTTATCAGTGAACAGCATCGTGTACTTGTTATCACAGATTTGAGAAACCGACATCAAGTTATGCTTCAGTTCTTCAATGTAGTTCACTTTATGCAGCGTGATTTTTCCATTCGACACGGAGCCTTCACCGGTGATGTAACCACCCTTTTCACCGGCAAAGTTCACATAACCACCACGAATTTGTTTAAAATTGTTCAGTAACTCTTTATTTCCTGTCATGTGTCTGGAACAGCCACTATCGATATACCAAATATAGATAGCCCTCTTCAGCTGCTCCTACACTCCCCAACAAAAATTTAGTTAGAGTGTGGGACCCAAGCCATGATGGTCTTGGGTCGTCCTGATTCGTCAACATAAGAAAACTCTTTGAAATAACCATCATCGCCTCTGTGTCCACCATTTCCATTTCGGAAATTGTTGGAATGAGTCCCCGCAAATCGTGGATTGTACGGAGTTGACGATCTGTTGGTATAACCAGAGTTTCCATACCCTCGGCTTCCATAGTTTTGGTAATTGTAATTTTGATTCCTGGGAGGCTCAAAATTCCTACCAAATCTAGGAGCATCTTCGTGTCTTGAGAATGATCGTGGATGATTATCCGAATGCGGTCTTTGATTTGGAAATCGGGGGGGTGACGCATTTCGATCATTCACGAATCTGTTCTGTGCATGAGGTCTAGCATAGTTGTTGTTCGAACCTCCAGAACGTTTGTCATTCTCAACTCCTTGAAAAGTGACATGATTTTGTCGTCTGTGAGGGGTTTTCTCACGAGTATCATGTCTTTGAGGGACGTTTTCTGATCTGTCCCCACGGTTAATAACAGCGGGTTTCTCTTCTTGATCCTGATTTTGTTGTGATTTAACATTTGGTTTAACAACTGGTTTTACTTCATGTTTAATCACTTTGGTTTTCTCAACCTTTTGATTTTTACCATTTTTCTTTTCAACATTAACTGATTCATTTTGAGGTTTGTCAACAAAAGGTTTCTTTTGATCAGGATCAACAAGTGATTTACCCCTGTCATCTGGACAGTCTGCTGCTAAGTGTCCTTTCCCACGACACTTGTAGCATTTGCGAATTTTCGCAGCGTTCTTCGGACGTTCCTCATGATCGGTCGAAGATGAAGACGCATTGGTGGAATTTTTCAAAATTTGGTTCACAAACTGAGAGTTGGAACCTGTTTCAATTTTTACTTCTTCTTTGGTAAAATCCTCCCCTTTAACAAACTCTGTCTTAGGGACATTTTTCAAAGCCTTTTTGTTTTTCCCACGTGACTTAGGTTTTGATTTTTCATTTTGAACTTGATTGAAAATTTCCAAAATCTTGTTGCTTATCAAATTTTCAATGTTTTCAAGGTTCACTTCATTTTTCTTAGACAAGCCACTCTTCTTCGACTGATCTGAGTCTGTAACTTCATCTGGTTCAGATTCTGACTCACTTTGTGGTTCAACTGTCAGAGGAGTCTTTGGCACAAAATTTGCCAATTCAGGGTCAATGCTTGGCATTGATGTATAATTATGGTTTACCGGTGGAGGCACCTTATTATAACCAATGCCAAACATTTCTTCCTCAGATTCTTTGAGACGTTGGCTGCTAATACAGAAGTTCATCACTTCAGATGAATCCTTGAACTTTTCAATCTTTCGTTGCAATTCCAAAATCAAATTATCTTTCTCCAAAATGATTTTGTTCTTTTCCAAAACAGAATTTTGACTTGTTTCCAGTTCAGATTTTAATTCCTGATTTTTAAGATTACCCTTAGCCACAAGTCTCTCAAATTCAGAGATATCATTCTTTAGCGATTTTATCTTAATTCGGTGTTCTTTATCCGAATTAGACAAAACCGCAATGAGTTCTCTGGATTTTTCTAAATCTGCAATTAAGTTTGTGTTATGAAGTGCATATCTATCAATCTTAGTCACAAACTCAACACATCTAGCACATCGCTTGTCTACAGAAGATGATTTTACCTCAATGCCAGCCATGAATGCACAAGCCTCGTTTTCTACGGAATTTTCTTCCAACCTTTTAGCTTCTGCATCCGCAAATTGCTGCATTTCAGCTGTGGAGATGTTGAATTCAAAGCGTTCTCCTTTTTCTCCATCTTCTGTCTTGCTAGGCTTCTCAACAGTCTCTTCGATCGAAGGACTTTCATTCTCAGTAACATTTCCCGAATCCAACTCTTCCCCAAGAACTTCAGCTACAACTGCAAGCTCCTCAATGCTTGTCTCTTCAACAACCTCTTCAAACACTTCTTCGTTCACAATTTCAGCTATGAAAGCTTGTGACACAATAGCTCCTGAAATGTCTTCCAAAGCACAACCCCAGTCATAAGGCTCAGTCACACTTTGTAAAGGTTGAGCCACCATAGCATTGTTTGTCGAAGATGTGGTATTTTCAGACCCACTTGAACGAGCACTTGAGTTGGAGGCAGCATTTGATGTATTGTTTTGAGGTCTTGAGTTGTTTCCTCGGGAGTTGTTGTCAGATCTTTCCATCTTCGGCTTTCGACAATCACGTGCGAAATGCCCGTAGATCCCGCAGTTGTAACATTTTACCTTTGACATGTCGACCCCCATTCGAGTCTTTGTCTGACCTCCTATGAACTTCTTACCCGTCTTCAGCAGAAACTTCTTCGCTCTACGGACTAACAGAGCCATATTGAGCTGTAGATCAAGTTCTTCCATCTCGTCTTGATCTATCTGATCGAAGTCTTCATCGAGACTTGACGGTTCAACGAGTTTCCCAAGACAGAAATTCTCGTATGCAGTCATGAAGGATGCCAACAGACTCATGTTTTCTTCAATCATCTTTAAACAGCTTGCATCAATCTTAGGAATGTTTACACTTGTTCCTTGAGATTTCTGAGTGCCACTAGAAGAGTACATCCCTTGATTTGTATTGGTTGTTCCACTTGAACTGACAGTGTTGCTTATGAAGGCGTGTTCACTTGCAGGACCTTCATTTTCCGAATACAAAGCAACACCGACTCCACCATTACTGCCCTTATCCGTTGGTTTCGAAGCCTTATACAACTGAGGATCTTGGATCTTCTCGAATTCAGATGCTTGATCTTCCATATTCCAAGCGTAACCCCTCAGCTTCTGAACAACTTCTTCCAATGTAAGCTCTTCGTAGAGAACACCCTCTCTGATCAAAGCGGTGTACATATTCCATTCTCTCGAAAGACAATTCAGAAACTTCTCAACCTTCTCGAATTCAGTGTAGATACCCTCTTTACTTCTATCAAGTTCGCTCAGCAGATGATAAAATCGATTCACTGTGTCATCAAATGACTCATTCTTCAAAGCCTTGAACACAACGAATTGAGTCTTCAAACGTTCGAGACGTCGTTTCTTGTACATTTCGTTTCCTTCATATCTCTGGATCATACTATCCCACAATTCCTTTGAACTATTTCTCTTACGGAACGTATGAAGTATAGACTGTGTCATTGCCATCGTTATCATTGACATAGCTTTCTCTTCACAGTCATAAAACTTCTTCTGGTCGTCAGTAAGCGCCAAGTACGTATCAATCGTCAACGTACGTACTGGAGTAGCTCCACATCCTTTAACGATGCACAACCAGATTTTGATGTCTTTTGCTCGAACATATCTTTCGAAACGCTCCTTCCACTCAGGAAAATCAAGTTCGTTAATCAACAAAGGAGGTTTGTCGCTGCTTCCTACCTCAGCATTGTGCTTGAGGCTTTGCACCATTGTAGTCAGATTGTTGTTTGCCATTTTAGACAACAACAGAGAACTTCAAAAACAGTGAAGTGAGCTTCAATCAGAGTGTGAATCCCGGATCACAGAAACCTGAAATTAAACACAGACAAACAGAGCTCGGACACAACACTGTTAGAAATTTAAACTAAGACACCCTTACTGATTGAAAAATTTGGACACACTGCACTTATACCTCAGACTCGGACTCTAACTACAGAATAACAGTAAACTTCGGACTCAAACTGATTTTCTAAATACTATTCGGACTCAAGATTAAAAACTCAGACTCAAGACAATCTAATAAACTCGGACTCAAAAGAGTTATAATAAACTGGACTCAAAAACGTTCTAATAAACTGGACATACTAACTAACTCGGACTTCAATAATTGACTCAAGGAAATAGAGACAAACTCGGAACAAGACAAAATGAATTAACCTCAGACTAAGTGATATTATAAAAAAAAAACCTCGGACTCAACAAAAAAAAAGTTGTCGGTTGATATAAAAGAACTCGGACTTAATTTAATAACAAACTCGGGCCGACTCTTGAATTATATATAAAGTCGGTTGAAATAGATACCAAAAAAAAAAAAAAAAAAAAAAAACTTGACTTGAATTGAAATTAAATAAAGTCGGTTGATATAAAAGAAAAACCTTGGACTCGAATATTGATAAAGTACCTCGGACTCAAACTATTTAATAACTATTGACTTTAATAAATTAAAAAAGAACTTGGACTTAAATTAATAACAAACTCGGATCTAAGAACGATGACTAACTCGGATAAACTCAGACAAATTAAAAAAAGGAATATATTCGGACTATATATGTATATTAAACTCGGACTAACACCTCACAAGAAACTCAGACAAAACAAATTTTAAACTCGGGCTACTATAATCTAATATATAAATTCGGACTCAACCTAAAATAATGACACTAAACCCAGACTATAAACAACTATAAACTCAAAATAAACTCGGACACAATAACTTTAAAGCAAATGATTTAAACTCGGACTTGACAGGAGATAATTAAACTCGGACGTATGAAAAGACTAAACTCGGACCTAGAAATTAACAAATAAACTCGGACCACTAACAACAAATTAAAATCGGACTAACCCAATAAAACAATAAACTCGGACAAATTAACCTCAGACTAGACAGTTGTTTAAACTCGGACTAGACAATTTTTAATAAACTCGGACCAACTGTGACTCATAAACTCGGACAAGGACTAACTAACAAACTATTAATAAACTCAGACTGACTAATATAAAACTCAGACTAGACTTGGACCAAACACAAACTCAGACTCAAACAAAAACACAAACTCAGACTAATTTACCTATAAAAGGAAAAATTCGGACCAAAACAATGAAAACTCAGACTCAATAATCTCTAAAAGGAAAACTCAGACTAGGGAAAAAGCTCAGACTGGTTTGAAACTCAGACAAGTTTCAAAACTCAGAAAGAAACCAATCTTCGGAGTATCTCCCCAATGTGACTACACACTGGTTCAACAATACCCCGGAGACACAAACACAAAGTGTAAACCTCAGACCAAGCTTCCAAAGATCAAAACTCAGAATCTTTATCTCCTTCAAAGCTCTGTATGAACAAGAACAAAAACCTCTGTAAAACCCAGATGAAGAAAACACTAAAAACTCACTAAACTACTCAAAATCCATCATCCAAATACTAGAAATGAATGAAGAATCATGAATAACACACAAAAACTCACTAAAATCTCACTAAACCCAATCAAAGTATGAACTAATCTCACCAAAACCTTCAAACTAAGAACACCTACAGTAGTATGAGCACACTGCTCTGATACCACTTGAAAGGCCTCCTAATCCAAGATCTCACTCACCAAAAGCAACCAACAGGTGTGCGGAATCCACCTGATGATCAACCACTGTAGATGAACACAAGAAAGCAAGGATTTGAGAGAGAAATCAAGAATACACTGAGTATTCTTGATGAAGATGAATGACGTCACTTCACAAAGAGCGCCGCCAGACAAAGAGCACAATGATTAGGGCACAGAAATTCACACAGAAATCGTTACCTTGTCTATTCCATATTAAAGTATATATACAAGGTGAAACCCGGACTTTCCACACCAAATAGAAAGCTCGGACAAAGCACAAAGCAAGCACAGAGTTTTTGCTACAAAACTCAGACAAGCCTAAGCCTATACAAAAACTCAGACAAGAAAACTAGTCTAAATAAACTCTGTCTAAAATTAAACTCTTTCCAAATAAACTCTTTCTAAATAAACTCTTTCTAATAAACTCTTTCTAAAAACTCCTTCTAGAAACTCTTTCCATAAACTCTTTCTAGAATAAACTCTTTCTAGACTTTGGACAATGTTCAATAAAGACCCTAGATGTTGGAAGCCTTGCACTTATCACCCAAAAGTGCATTAACAATAAATAATAGATTAACTGCAGGAATCTAAGGGGATGCTAAAGTTTAATAAAAGGGGTCCCTCAACCATTTTGAAGCCCAAAGGGAACTCCAGAATTTAGTCATTATAGAATTCTATTGCTACCACCCACCTCCTTAGTTCGGTCTTAGGACCGACAATAATAAACTAAAAGTTCAAAGTTGGCGGAATTAAAAAAATGTCGTTTTAACCTGTATGTTTTTGAACATGTATATATTATTCATATTAAATGGGCATCGGTCTGGAAAGGGAAATGTTCATTTGTACCTTTTTTGATCACGAAGTTTTTTCACATCATGGATAAGGGGACAGGGGGTGGGAAGCTTTTTTAGCGTGATGGAAGTTTTCAACGAGTGATGGGAGGAAAGGAACCACCGCCACCATAGAACTTTAACGCGTGAATGAATCAACGCATGATTTCTTCAGCGCGTGATGAATTTTATGTTGTGAGGGTAATTGTTGGTTGGGGGGGAATTGTTGGGTGTGGTGGTGGGTGATGACCATTGCCACTAAAAAATGTTGTGAGTGATGAAATAATGGTTGATAACATGGCGGAACTTGATTGAATGTTGTGAGTGATGAAATAATGGTTAATGACTAAGCCGAATATTTCTCTATCATAACATGTACGTTTGTGTTTCGGTTATTTCTACATACTACTCATAACACGATCTCAAAAAAACTTACATTGAGTCAACCAATTAAATTAAAACACTATCATACTTTTGCTTAAGAAAAACAAAGATGGTTGTCTGGTACACGCTCATTTATCCTTAAAAAAAATTAGACCGAGTCAAACAACTAAAACAAAGCACTACTATAGTTTTGTAAAAAAAAATGAAGGCATAACTGTAATTTTACACTTGGGGCAAAATCGTAAATTGTCTGTGAAAACAAAGGAAAACGATGGTAAAAATGTAAATTTAAATTAAGGGCAAAATTGTAATTTGACTGGGTGGGGAAAAAGAAAACTAATGGTAAAACTGTAAATTTAAGAGGGTCAAAATCGTAATTTTGAACCGAGGGAAAAATGGTAATTTTTAGTTGTGTGCAAAAGCATAATTTTATTTTTAACTAGGGGTAAAAACGTAATTTTGAACTGATGGCAAAATCTTAATTCTAAAGCGGTGATAAAATCGTAAATTGGTTGGGCCAATGGGGGAGTCCCAGACTCAGCTTCCTGACACTATTTCCCCATCTTGTGTCTGTAGTTATACACTGGGGGGAAAATCGTAATTTTACTGGGAAAGTAAACAAAAACGATGAAAAAAATGTAAATTTAAATCGAGGGTAAAATCGTAATTTTGCTGGGAGGAGCAAAACAAAAATAATTGCGAAACTGTAAATTTAAACATGATAAAATCGTAATTTAAAAACGGAGGCAAAATCGTAATTTAAGTTGTCCCAAAGCATGTGAACTACTGTTCACCAACTTTGATAAATGTTACAATCGTAGTAATTTAAAAACGGAGGTAAAATCGTAATTTAAGTTGTCCCAAAGCATGTGAACTACTGTTCACCAACTTTGATAAATGTTATAGAGGTAATTTCCTTTATGTTCCTCTTAAGATTTTTTTATATATAAAGTTATCTTATTTTTTATATGTTTCATACATCCATCCTTATTACTTATAACGAACAAGTAAATTGCCGCACGCGTTGTCGCGGCGTTTCGAAAAAAAGTTACGTCATAATGTAGATCAACTGAAAATGTAAATAAAAATAAGCACGAATACGTATTATATTTGACCAGACTCATTTTCAAAAAATTAAAATAAAATTTACATCAAAATATAGACCAACCGAAAATGTACACAATAATAAGCATAAAAATATATTATCTTTGACCCGACTCATTTCTAGAGAAAACTTACATCAAAACGCAAATCAACTTAAATTTATACCCACATGTACATAATAATAAACACGTAAAACTTAATTACAAAGTTTTTTAGAAAATAAAGGGGTTGTAAGTATCAAAGTTGAAAGTTGATGGGTTAAACTATAAAAAAACAAAAAAACATAAAGAAAAAGGGGAATTTACGAAAATGGCCAAGAAGAATCATGTTAACTTACCAAATTGGTCATCTCATGCGTGGGATGAGCAGCGCATCACTGATTACGAGACACCTTTTGCGTTTGCCGGGCTCATTCATGCGTCCATAAATATAGAAGTGACACGTGTCTCAATGAGATGCGTCTTCAAGCCGTTCTATGAGTCACGGACGCATAGGATGAGTCGGCTACGCATGGGATGAGTCACGGACGCATGGGATGAGTCATGGACGCATGGGATGCCTCAAATCTCGCTAAAAGTAAATTTTATCAGTCACGGACGCATGGATGTCATTGAGACACGTGTCACTTCTATATTTAAGGACGCATGAATGAGCCCTACAGACGCAAAAGGTGTCTCGTAATCGGTGATGCGTTGCTCCTATGACGCATAAGATGGCCAATTTGGTAAGTCAACATGATTCTTGGCCATTTTCATAAATTCCCAAAAGAAAAAAAAAAACCTAGAGTACTGTTCACCAATATAATATATCATATTTTTGCAATATAATTCATTTAATCTTTTGATCAATGGATTATATTTCTGAAATTTTTACGTCAACGCAAGTTATGTATATAGAAACAATTAAAACATAACGCAAGTTATGTATATAGAAACAATTAAACTCAATTGTTCATACGTTTTCTTTCTTTCTAATTTTGTATTGTTTATTTGTTTACCTCTACATATGTAGGTAATATATCCTACACACGTGTAAATTAACATACACATGATCTAAGTTTGAGTAGATTAAATACATGAATGATCGATCAAACAAATTATACTTCAACTTTTTTTTGTTGAATTGAAACTATTTGTGTGTATATAGGGAGGATAAAGTAAAAATGGTTTAAAAGTCCGAAAAATGATGAAAAAGAATCTGGACAACTGATCGGGTCAAAATCAGTGGTTAAGAAGGGGTGACCATGTATTCTTAACTGGACGGTCGTTATGGCCAAGCACCAAGCTAGATACCGGTGAACAACCCCTCGAGTTACAAGCTACACATTAATAGAACACACAAATTAAGCTAGAGAGCCTGATCATATATGAAGACGTACATATCTTAAGTTAGTGCTATAAATATCTTATGCTTTCATTACAGAAAAAACATTTTCATACATGTCACAAGTATAGTTAAAACCTGTTACGTGTAGCCAAAGTTTGACATTAGATGTTTTCAGGGAAGTAAATTAGTCCATCTTGCACATTAAGACATATGCAGACGTCGCTGGCGATATATGGATGCAAAACCTTAGTTCTGAATACCACCTACAAATGAAGACGGAAATCACTGCTAGAAAATGAGCCTAATGCGACCTTTCAAAGCTATATTTTTAAAACGTTAATCTAGTTGGCTGCTCGTTTATATGCTTACAATCAAAGGAAGGTAAATAGAGACAAGTAGAGAACCACTAATCCACTAGACCCACTGTAACAAGACACTTAGGAAATTAACTACTTATAACAACATATATAAGCAGGGGCGGAACCACCATTATATAGTAGCCGTAGCTACGGCTCAACTTTGTATGCGCAGTGTAAGTTTTTTTTCGGTTTTATACAAAGGATATCCCTAAAACAATTCTAGGATATCCCTAACCAAAAAATAGGATACTTTATTTTAGTAAATCCAATTCTTTTTATAAGATATAAAAGTTATTTTTGAATTCATAGCTTCAGTTTAGAAAACTATAATTAGTTCATGTTTGGCTAATTAATAAACCTAGCCGATTAGCCCAAACCCAAAACAATAATAAAACTGAAACAAGCGATCATTGTGTTAATGGGCGACAATGGAGAGAAACCAAAAGTCGATCATTTGATTTCTGAAATAAGAATAGAATAGAATAGAAGCCATTAGCCAGTATCCCTCTTCCCTGCGATTTGAAGTTTGAAAAGCTCAGAATTAGAATTCAGAAACACCGTCCCTCCCTGTGAAATCGTTGATCAGAGATTCGTGATTCGTCCCCGCGTTTCGTTGTGAGTTTTCACTTTTTAGTTTCTTGGCCCTTGAATCTTAATATTTTATTTATTGTAGTTTTCTTTTATATTGAATGATTACACGACAAGTTTCTTTTGAAAGATACCCCTGATTTAACGGGCTAGCTCCACCACTGTACATAAACAAAGGATATAGAGACCTTGTCAGTAAAAGAACCCATGTTGCGCGCAATAGGGTGCGCATGGCATGAAGACATGGTGATGAGAGCAAGGGAATAGCATGTATCAGGTTGCGGCGCACATCATTACATCCTTATGGTTAAAGCGATAAAGCAGTCAGATCAGGGCCGGCTCGACTGGTCTAAAACGAATTAAAAACTTGAGGCATTTTTCCAAAAAAAAAACACTATTTGAGAAAAATCCTCCTTTACCCGGGCTTGGGACCGGCAAAATAAACTAAAAGGTTTATTGTTGGCGAAGTTACTTTAACTTTTTTTGTATTTTTATAAATTTTTTGTATGTGTAAAGATAAGTTCAACCCAACCCAAATATCATATATAATTTTTTTAAAGTTGGAGGCCTTATTAATTTGGAGACTTAAAACCCAAGCCTCAAAATAACCGTCCTGAGTTAGATGTGTTTATACTAAGATGTATTGGCATGTTAATTAGGCATTGCATAATTTATAGAATGTTTATATTGTACATGTTTCAAGATATATAATGAGCTTAAATGATAAATTGAAAATAAAAAAAAAAAAGATTATTCTTCAAGTTACATGTACAACTTGGCTTTAGTTTAATTGCTATGCTAAAATTTAAATTGATTTAAATGAATTAATACTAGTAGGTTATCTGATGTATTGCAAAATACATCTTTATCCGCGTCCATTTTAGTAGTTAGATATTTGTTTTTCGTTCGTTTTTGAATGTACATACTATTGATATTTTGTGATTTCCAGGTCTTTACAGCCAAAAGGAGCAGAAACGAGTCAAATCCTGGAAAGGCAAAATGCTGGCACGGAAATCGAGAGCTTCGGAGCGAAAACAAAGCGAAAAATCAATCAGGGGCTTTCAGGCGGGCCGCGTAAGCTAACACATACATGTTATGCGGGCCGCCAGAACTTAAGTTATGTTTTTGAAACTGTAGCCTTGAAACGGGCCGCGTGAACTTGTGCTTACATGCTACGCGGGCCGCGAGAGAGGTGAATACGTGCACCGACTTGAAATCAGCAACGGCTATAGGGTTTGAGTAGTTATATATTCATCATCTTCATCAACAGCCGCGAATATCTACCAATTTGAGTTTGTTGGAGCATCATTGAAGGCTGTTGAAGGTTTGGAGCATCTTGGACGCTTGGAATCATTCGGGTATACTTCGGAAGCATTCGGGAGTGAAGATTCGGGTTTAACCATCCTTTATCTTTCGTTTTCGTTCGTTTAAACTTATTTGCACGATGAATTTAGATTATACTTTGATGTTGATTCTGTTCTTGATAATGTTTTCCGGCTAAAAACCTTTAACTACCTAGGCATGACAATAGTTTAAATAAAGTTTGGATTTTTATTCGGTTCTTGGCATGGTTTATGGATTTTCTTGTATTGTAAAAGCTATGGAATTTTAACTTGGTGTATATGCATGCTTGATATTTGTTTTACTGCTGTTTATTGCTTCGTATGATCCTTGGTGACGGTCTTTATCACATAATAGGGTTGTGCTAGGATTCTTGATTTAGGTGAGTGTCTATATCACATAATAAATCATTAATCCTTTAGGGTGAAAATCTAGTAAGTAACCTTAGAAGTAATATTCGGTAATTTAATAAAATCAAGTGTTCTGCTAATCTTGTCGCTGTGAGGCTCGAGGTTATTAATAGGTCTCGGTTTGGTTTATAGCTAGGTCTAGTCCTTAAACATTCTCTTGTCTATTAAACCAAGATTAAAATCCATAGCTGCCTTAGACTTTCGCGCTCTGAGGTAAATTGTCTTATTTAGGCACTTTCAAGAAACTAGAGGACTATGAGGAAATCTAGTAAACCGGTAAGCGTAACAGTCTAGGTAGTGCCACAAGAATCACCTTGAGAGAGATTAAGGGGCTTAGTTGGTATCTTAATAGGTTTAGCATTTAAAGATCCCGGTTCCATACCACAAAATTATGGAATAGAAATCCATTCTGAGTTAAACTTGCGTCTAGCCTAGGTAGTCTTCATCGCCTTTGGTCAAAGTCTTCGTCCACATTCGTGTTTAGTCTTTTCTTTGATTTTTTCTAGTTTAATATTTTATTATAATTTTTAGGATACTTAGAAACCCCCCCCCATCAAATAAACAATTAGTTAAAGTCCGTATTAGTCTAAGTCTAGATAGAGTCATTAGCGTAATTTAGTAGAGTCTCTTGGGTTCGATACTCGGACTTCCTTAGGCTATACTGCATCGCTCGGTACACTTGACGGTCGTGTGCCGGTCATGTGGTTTGGGGTTTAGAGATTCTTAGTTTTATAAATTTAAAGCTTAGAGAGTCTAGTTTAGGCTTTAATTTAGTTAATTTAATTGAACCACTTTTAGCACATCAAGTTTTTGGCGCCGTTGTCGGGGACTCTTTGGCGATTGCGTTAATTACTTTGTTTGGACTTACTTGACATATTACGTGCTATTTGTTTGTTCGTTGAGTCTTAGGAGTCTAGTTATATAAAAAATCAAAAAAAAATCAAAAAAAATATTTGCTTTAGTGTCTTTTATAGTTTGTCAAGTCATTCGTTAGAGTCTTCTTACTTGTTTGCATTCGGTTTGTGCAGTTGATGCCCCATACGCGCTCGCATGGTCCACCACCGCTTCCGTTTACGATCAAGTCTTCCGTCTCATCTTCTGCACTCGAGGTAAGTTCTTCTAACTCACCTTCGTTTTCGCATTCCACCCCCGATCTCGATTTTCCACTTTCACCAAAGACATCACCCCATGTTTCCCCACCACCCTCCCGTTCTCGTACACCTAATCCTCCACCCGCTATGGCGAACCGCACCGTTTACCAGCAGGCTACCACCGGTTTCACCGGTGCTACCTCACCCATCACCCTTTCAAACATCGCAAATGATCAGTCCTGGCAGATTCCTTCTTACATCATGACTGCCATCACCAATTCATGCCAGTTCCATGGTCGTGACGACGAGGATGCACATGCTCGATACCTTCAGGTCTTTCCATTTTCACTCGCTGGACGCGCATCCGTCTGGTTCGATTCTCAGCCCGCAGGCACTTTCACTACTTGGGCAGGTCTTCGTGATGCTTTCTTAGCCAAGTACTTTCCCCCAGCCAAGGCATCTCGCCTTCGTGACCAGATTCACTCCTTCTACATGGAGCCTGATGAGCCGTACCACTTAGCTTGGGAGCGTTTTCAGATATTGATCTCCCGTCGTTCTCAGCATGGTTTGTCTGATTGGGCGTTAGTTGAAAAATTCTACAATGTCTTACTCCTGAGATTAGAGCTCGTTTCGATACTTCAGCTGGAGGGCAGCTTATGGGTAAAAAGACAGTGAATGAGTGTAACGATTTGTTTGAGAGTTTCGCCCACTCTGATATGGATTACGGCACTACCAGCATGACTTCCATTCCTGTGCGTACCTCCTCGGCCGGTCGAGGGGTAAACCAAGTTAGCTTGGATCCATCGGTAGCTACTATAGTCGAGAGTTTGAGGCAAGAGATAAGACAAGAGCTGAGTGAGATTAAGAAGAAAGTTGATAGGTGTAAGGTATGTAGAGGGGGTCACAATACGATAGATTGTCCTACCCTTACTCTTGAGCAGGTAGAGTACATAGTCGGTCAGTCTAGGGGTCCCATGAATCCGTTCAATAATTCCAATTACAACTCCAACTGGCGCAGTAGTGGTAATACTAGTGGTTATCGTTCGTCTGGAAATTCTCCTGGATTTCCATCTGGTCAGTATCAGAGTAGAGGGCCCGGTATATACACGAGTACTGGTTCAGGTCAGAGTGGTCAGTTTAGTGGCTCAGGAGGTCAGTTCACTAGTGGGGGGTCGACTCAGGAGAGTCAAGGTAGTGGAAAGGCTTCCAACGGGAATATGAGTAGGATGGAGGAAATGTTCGCTCAGATGATGACACAAAATCAGGCGATGATGACATAGAATCAGGCAACGCAGAAATGTCTCACTGATTTCGCTAAAAATCAGGAGCAGATCAATAAAAGTCACGAACTTCAGCTCAAAAGTCAGCAATCCACACTTTTAGATCTTCAAAGAACAGTAGGTGGAATTGCTAAACAGTTGCATGAGCATCCATCGGGTCAGTTTTCGGGAAATACCTTCACGAATCCCGCGAATCATTCAGCGAAAGCTATTACGACCCGCAGTGGAAAGAGTTTGGGAGAGGTTGTGAGAGAGAGAGTTGAGGAAGAGAAAGAGGACAGAATCGATGAGGAGATCGAGATGGAGGCTCCAGGCAAGGTGCACATGAGGCTAGACCCAGCAAGTACCGCACACACCGAGGAGTCGCCAGTAGAGAAGAAAGTTGAGAAGCAGCCGACGAAGGTTCGGCCACCACCAGTGATTGATCATTCCCGCCTTCCGTTTCCCGACCGCCTTAAGCAGCAGAATTATGCTCAGGAATACGGGCAATTCCTCGATATGTTCAAGCAGTTAAAAATCAATCTTCCGTTTATCGAGGCACTTCAGTCGATGCCTAAGTACGCTAAATTTCTCAAAGATCTTTTGAAGTGCAAGGAGCGAATTGGTGAGCTTTCGAATATTCCATTGACAGGAGGTTGTTCCACGGTAGTCTTGAATAAGCTACTAGAGAAATTAACCGATCCTGGTACTTTCACCATTCCATGTCTCTTTGGGGGAGCCGTTACCCCCGCTCACGCCCTAGCCGATTTAGGGGCCAGCATCAATCTGATGCCATTTTCGTTGTACGAGAGGCTTGGCTTAGGAGAGTTAACGCCCACGCGTATGTCGTTGTCCTTGGCTGACCGATCAGTCAAGTATCCTCGTCGGATAGTGGAGAATTTGTTGGTTAAGGTTGATAAGTTCGTCTTTCCTGTGGATTTCGTTGTGCTTGATATGGAGGCTGATGAGAGAGTTCCTATTATTCTGGTCCGTCCATTCCTTAGAACCGCAAAGGCGATCATCGACGTCTTTGACGGTAAGATTTCTCTTCGTGCTGGTGACGAGATTGTCACATTCGAGATTGATAGAGCGATGCAGCATCCAGGAGGTCGAGATGATGATAGCGGGCCGTGTCATTTAGTAGGCGAGGGAGTTGTCGACGAGCTTGAGGAAGAGAAAGTTGAAGAAGTAGAGGAGGAGCGGTTAGATGAGGATGACGAGTTGTGGGTTCCTGAGACGTTGGAGCTAAACGAGATTAGTGATGAGAGTACTCCTGTAGAGATTCCACCACCTTTAGAACTTAAGGTTCTTCCATCGCATCTTGAGTACGCATTTCTAGGAGAGAAGCCGAATATGCCTGTCATCATATCTTCGAAGTTGACAGAGGAGGAGAAAGGGAGGTTGATTGAGGTGCTGAGAGAGCACAGTGATGCGATTGCCTGGAGGCTGTCTGATATCAAGGGCATCAGCCCTACTTTTTGCACGCATCGCATTCTGAGATGTTTACAAGCCTGTAGTGCAGCCGCAGCGTCGTTTGAACCCGAATATGCAGGATGTCGTTAGGAAGGAAGTGATGAAGTTGTTAGAGTCTGGTTTGATTTACCCTATTTCTGATTCAGCTTGGGTAAGTCCTACGCAGGTCGTCCCAAAGAAAGGGGGGATGACAGTTGTTCTGAATGCGAAGAATGAGCTTATTCCGTCTCGTACTGTTACGGGTTAGCGTGTATGCATTGACTATCGAAAGTTAAATGACACCACTCGTAATGATCATTTTCCGCTCCCGTTCATTGATCAGATGCTTGAGCGTCTCGCGGGTCAGCAGTTCTATTGCTTTCTCGACGGGTTTTCAGGGTATTTCCAGATCCCTATCACACCAGAGGATCAGGAAAAGACCACTTTTACATGTCCATATGGCACGTACGCGTACCGAAGCATGCTGTTTGGTCTATGTAACGCTCCAGCTACATTCCAGCGTTGTATGATCGCGATCTTTCAGGATATGGTAGAGAGTTCGATGGAGGTGTTTATGGACGATTTTTCTACGGTAATTCTTTTGATCAGTGCTTAGTGAATCTTGAGAGGATGTTGAAGAGATACGTGGAAACGAAGCTGATGCTAAATTGGGAGAAGTGTCACTTCATGGTGACTGAGGTTATTGTGCTAGGGCACAAGATTTCGCGAGCTGGTATTGAGGTTGATAGAGCGAAGATAGATACGATCAGCCAGCTTCCTCCGCGCTCTAGTGTCAAGTCGGTTCGTAGTTTTCTAGGTCATGCGGGATTTTATCGGCGCTTTATCAAGGATTTTTCTAAAATTACACGCCCCATGACGCGATTGTTGGAGAAGGACATTCCTTTTGTCTTTGACGAGGAATGCCTCAAAGCGTTTGAGTTTCTGAAGGAGAAGTTGGTGAGTGCACCGATCCTCGTGTCACCTGACTGGAGCTTGCCATTCGAGCTCATGTGCGACGCGAGCGATTACGCAGTCGGTGCGGTGTTAGGGCAAAGACGGGAGAATCATTTTCACCCGATTTACTAAGCGAGTAAAACTTTGAATGATGCCCAAGAGAATTACACCACCACAGAGAAGGAGTTGTTAGCAGTCGTCTTTGCATTCGACAAGTTCCGTTCGTACCTTGTTCTTTCAAAAACCGTTGTGTTTACAGACCATTCCGCTCTGCGTTACTTGTTTCAGAAGAAGGACACGAAGCCGCGCCTTATACGATGGATTCTGCTTCTTTTCGAGTTTGATATTGAAATTAAGGATAAGAAAGGGGCAGAGAACGTGGCGGCAGACCACTTATCGCGTTTAGAGGATCCGAGGAGAGAGGAGATTCGTGAGGAGGCGATAGGAGACAGATTCCCTAACGAGTCTATTGACTCTATTGCAGCAGGGACCGATGATTTACCGTGGTTTAGCGATATAGCCAACTATTTGGTCGGAGGATTCGTGTTGGATGGTACAAATCTCCAGCAGAGGAGAAAACTTTTGAATGATGCGCGGAAGTATATATGGGACGAGCCTTACCTCTTCAGGATAGGAGGTGATCGATTTTTGAGGAGGTGCGTGAGTAGAGAGGATGGTTGGGACATCATTCGACATGTTCATGAGGGTTTGACAGGAGGACATCATGGTCCGCATGTTACTGCGCAGAAGGTGTTTGATTGTGTATTTTATTGGCCGACGGTAGTGGATGATGCGGCTGAGTTTGTTAGAAAGTGTGATTGTTGCCAACGGACCGGCAACATCTCATGCAAGGATGAGATGCCCCAGAATCCTATTCAAGTGTTGGAAGTCTTCGACGTTTGGGGCATTGATTTCATGGGACCATTTCCATCTTCGAGTGGAAATCGGTACATACTCGTTGCGATTGACTACGTTTCGAAGTGGGTGGAAGCTCAAGCTTTGCCTACGAACGATTCACGAGTGGTGGTGAGATTCTTGAAGAAGTTATTTACGCGATTTGGTACTCCGAAGGCAATTATTAGTGATCGCGGCACGCATTTTTGCAATACTGTTATGGATAAGGCGTTGGAGAGATATGGAGTTACGCACCGCTTGTCTACCGCATATCACCCGCAAACGGGCGGTTAAGTGGAGAACGCGAATCGAGTTAAGCGAATCTTAGAGAAGACGGTAGGGAAGAGTCGAAAGGATTGGTCCGATAAGTTGGACGATGCGTTATGGGCATTCCGCACCGCCTATAAGACGCCACTAGGGACTATGTTGTTTATGATCGTTTATGGGAAAGCGTGCCATTTACCGGTCGAGTTAGAGCATCGGACTCTTTGGGCGCTCAAAACGGTGAATTTAGATTTGACCGAGGCCGCTAGGAGACGATTTTTCCAAATTCATGAGTTGGAGGCGCTTCGTGACGCCGCGTATGATCGTTCGTGGAGCATCTAGGAAAAGTCGAAAGCTTTGCATGATAGAAGGATGCGGAAGTTGAAGGAGGCGATCAAGTGCTTTTATTTAATTCGAGATTGAAATTGATCGCCGGAAAATTGAAGTCGAGATGGTCCGGGCCGTATGTTGTGAAGGAGGTTTTCCCGTACGGTACCGTGGAATTGTTTGATGAAGAAAAGTCGAATTCGTGGAAAGTGAGCGGACATCGGTTGAAACACTACTTAGGGGGTCTCATCGACACCACCGAAGAGGAAACCGTTCCTCTTTCGGACCCACCTAGCATCACTGCGTAGTCTCTCGAGTGAAAACTCAACTGTATAGTTTGTACATTGAGTCGTTTTTCGCGTCGTGTCTTTAGTTAGTGTTTTAGCGTTCTTGAGTCATTGTTTTTGTGTTTTTTCGTATTTTTGCGTCCGTTTGTGCATCGTGAGTATTTTTTTGCAGGTGTACATTCCTTCACGAAGGCGAAATACGAGCAGCATCACAGGTAAGTTTTACATTGAAAACACCAAAATAAGTGCAGAGGACAATTTGGGGATTAATAAAAATCAATTCTGCTGCTAACTGTTACTGCTGTTAACATATTGCTGCTGTTTAATGTCCACGCGGCCCGCGTAAGACTTTCTATCTAGTTAACGCGGCCCGTTTGGGTTTAGAAGAATTTGAAAAATATAGGCACGACGTGGGCCGCTTACACTTAGATTAAATCTCACGCGGGCCGCGAGGACTCCATATGTCAGCAACAGGTCAAAAAGCCCCAAATTGATATCATTTCAAAACCCTAACTCATTTGTGCCTCTTCTCCGGCGATTCACACCCAACCACCACCCTTTTCCACCGATTTGCTCACCACCACCACCACTATCCTCCACTGCTGATCACCATACACCACCCATTAGCAACCCCACTACCACCATTTTCTTCATCACTGACCAATTCAATCATCATCATAATCACCCGACCACCACCGCATCACCATCTCCGCCGCGGACCACATACCACCATTACCCCTGATTTTGTGTTTGTTGGATAGAGTCGTCGTTTTCAAGGTATGTACCATGCACCTTTCTTCTTGCGTATAGGGTTTTAGTTCATGTGTTTGGTCTGTGTATTGAGTCCGGTAGTAAAGTCTGTGTTTTTGGTGTCGGTTCAGTTTGCATGTTAGTTTGGCCCCAGTTCAAGTCCGGTTAAGTGAAGTTAGTCGGGTCTTGGTAGTTGTTTCGAGTCAATATGTCTTTCGTTCAGGTCAGTTTGTCAATGTTTGGAAGTCTTGGTGTTACTGTGCGAGTCGTTTGGTCGAGTCTCGTGTCTGTCCGTTTCGAGTCCATAAGTTTGTGTTAGGTCAGTCTGTAGTTGGGTCATATGTTGAGTTTGTATTGAGTCTGTTGAGACTGTGTTCTGAGTGACAGTTTTTGTCAGGTCAGTCGTTGTTTCGAGTCTTTAGATAATTGTCACAGTCAGTTTTTTTATTTTGGGTCAATAGTTGGTAAAGCGTGGTCAATAGTTGGTAAAGCGTGAGTCCTGTTAGTGTCGAGTCGATTGAAAGGTGCAGGCCCATTTGGAGTATTGTTCAGGTCTGTCGAGTTGTTATGTCTACAGGACGGGTTTATGTTTGATTTGTTTCGAGTCAACTAAGTAACACGTTGGGTTTGTTTGGTCCAATTGTCAAATATGCAGGTTTGTGCAGTCTATGTGTCGAGTCAGTAAGGTTTGTGTCGCAAGATTGTTTTGTCCGAATATTTGTTCGAGTCATTTATGCAGCGTCATTTTTTAGCAGGTGGGTGTGTCTGTTTGATTGCTTTGAGAGGCGTGCTAACGGGATAGTGATAAGTATAGGGGGGTGGATGTTTCAAGTGTGGGGATACTGATACGTGGGTGAAAACCGGTGCTTGTAATTGTTTAACTTAACGTTTTTACGTGAGTTTTAGTTTCGAATAGCCTACTTTTAATCAAGAATGTGTTTTGCAGGTTTGATGAAGTTTAAGGAGCTTTTCGGGAGCTTTACGGGTCATCGGATTGAAAAACGGAGCATCGGAACGCATTACGGATCAAACGGGAGCGAAACAAGCGAAAACTGAAAATCAGGTTTTGAGAACCCGTCGCCGACGGGTACCAGGCCGTCGGCGACGCCCCCTTAAAATGCCCGTAGGCTAGTAATGCCCGTAACCAGGTGCTTTAGCCGTCGGACAAAAAGTGAAAATCCAAGACCCGTCGCCGACGGGTTGATGGCCGTCGGCGACGGCCTGCCAAAAACAGAAAACGGGAATTTGATCAATTGGGGGTTTAGTTCGATTTTGATTGGTCCAAGCTCATTCAATTCGGGAGTTACACCTAGTTTTGAGTTTGAAAACACAACTTGGAGCCATTATTGAAGGATCATCTCATCACCAATCCATCATCCATCACTTCTACATCCGGAATCAAGAACAAAGGCACCATCATCTTCTTGATTCCAAACCCTAGTTCATCATCATCACAACCATTCTACCACCTTCAATCCATCCATCACCACCAACCGTTTCCAAACCCTAATCATTCCACCATCCATCCTCAAACTCCAAGATGATCCAATTGAAGTCTTGTGCATCCGTTGATTGTACCGTTTACACCATGAGCGGCTAATTTCTTGGAGGTTTCACCCCGGTGTAGACTTTTGTAAGATTTAGGGTTTACTATGTTTTGTTGATTGTTTTGTGACAACTTGAATTGCGTTTGAATCTTAGACAATTGTCCTACGTTGGTATTGAATTTGCAAATTGTCGAGTGAATGATTAAATTTGACTTTGTGAAATGAATGCACGTAGTTATGCTTTGTCTTTTGGTAGGATTTGTTAGTCCAAAGTAATGAAGTGTATCATGGTCCGTTGTTTACAACGTTGTAAACAACGGACCATGATACACTTCATTACTTTGGACTAACAAATCCTACCAAAAGACAAAGCATAACTACGTGCATTCATTTCACAAAGTCAAATTTAATCATTCACTCGACAATTTGTAAATTCAATACCAACGTCGGACAATTGTCTAAGATTCAAACGCAATTCAAGTTGTCACAAAACAATCAACAAAACATAGTAAACCCTAAATCTTACAAAAGTCTACACCGGGGTGAAACCTCCAAGAAATTAGCCGCTCATGGTGTAAACGGTACAATCAACGGATGCACAAGACTTCAATTGGATCATCTTCTACCCAATTCATATTGAAAGATGGTACCTGCAAAACATGTACCTGCACAAACAAGCTCGACCACCCAAAGTAAAATCACAAAAAAAAAATACAAGAGAAAGAAAAAAAACTAAACTAAAATCGAACAAGCAATGAAATACTAAGCGCACTAGCTCCCCGGCAGCGGCGCCATTTGTCTCGGTTGAGTGTAGAGGATTCTTCCCGTGAAGAAATTAATGAGACTTTTCCAGATGAGCACATCTTAAAAATTGGCATCTTACCATGGTATGCTAACATTGTTAACTATTTGGTTACAGGTGACTTGCCGGCTCATTGGGATAGAAGGAAGAGGTTGCATTTCCTGTCTCAAATCAAGTACTACACGTTGGAAGAACCGGACTTATTCAAGATCTGTCCGGATCAAGTCGTTCGAAGATGCATACCCGACGAGGAGATTCCTAGCGTCTTGATGCACTTGCATTCATTTGCTTGTGGGGGCCATTTTAGTGGTCACAAAACAGGGCACAAAGTGCTAAATAGCGGTCTTTATTGGCCGACTATTTTTAAGGATGCTTTTCATTTCGCTAAAAACTGTGTTGAGTGTCAAAAGTTGGGGAGTATCTCTAAAAGGGATGAAATGCCCATGCAACCGATCCTTATTGTAGATATTTTTGATGTATGGGGGATCGATTTCATGGGACCATTCCCTAATTCACATGGCAACTTATACATTTTGGTGGCGGTCGATTATGTATCCAAATGGGTCGAAGCGATTGCCACCAAAACAAATGACCATACCGTTGTTTGCAATTTTGTTCAAACGAATATAATTTCTCGATTTGGGGTTCCCCGGGTAATCATTAGTGATGGGGGATCTCATTTCAAGAACTTTAATTTTGGCAAACTCTTGAAACGGTATGGTGTTGACCATCGAATTGCTACTCCCTACCACCCACAAACAAGCGGTCAAGTTGAGGTTTCCAATAGGCAAATAAAAGAAATTTTGCAAAAGACTGTTCGACCCGACCGAAAGGATTGGTCAACAAAGTTGAATGATGCTTTATGGGCCTATAGAACGGCTCATAAAACACCTATTGGAACTACTCCTTATCGCTTAGTTTATGGGCGAAATTGTCACTTGCCGGTGGAACTTGTGCATCGTGCTTGGTGGGCTATAAAAGAGGTTAACATGAAATATGACGATGCAGGAAAGGAGCGAAAGTTGAAGCTTTGTGAGTTGGAGGAGCTTAGGGAAGAAGCGTACGAGTGTGCTTCAAAGTACAAGGATGACATGAAGAGAGCACACGATGCAAAGTTGAAGCCAAAAGAGTTTGAAGTAGGCCAAAAGGTTTGGCTCTACAATTCGAGGATTAAATACTTCCCGGGAAAGCTCAAGAGCAAGTGGATGGGCCCGTATGTGATAACACGGGTCGGGAAACTTGGAGATGTCACAATCGAGGACCCGAAGGACGGGTCGAAGCAAACGGTTAACGGTCACCGCCTTAAACCATTCCTCGATGGTAATGAGGAGAAAAAGGATGCAAATGTGGAGTTGGTATGTTTCTTGGGAAGCGTACCAACATATGAGGTGAATTAAAAGGACCGGTAACACGTCTTGTAAAGTTATGTATACTTATTTAATTGTTTGCGTAATTGGATGTGAATCGTTTCCGGTCCATACTAACCTTTATTGATTGTGTGAAGTTCGGGCATTCCAAACGAGTCGTGAAGATACAAGGTATGTTTTAGACTTGATTTGGTGCATTGAGGACAATACACGTTTTTTTTGGGGGGTGGTAGGGCCGTTAACGGTTATGTTGTTTAAAATTCGAACTTATAAAAAAATCACAAAAACATTTTTATAATTTTTAGGAATTTTAATGTACATAGTCCTTTTGGTAAAATATTATAATTTTCCTCCTATTTTCAAAAAAAAAAAAAAAAAAAAAAAAAAAAATGGCCTGACCGTCGGCGACGGGGTCATAACCGTCGGCTACGGCCTTCGAAAATGCCCGTAGGCTCAAAAACAACCGTCGGCAGACCCTTAGGCCGTCGGCCCCACTCCTCAATTCCAAGAGCCGTCGGCGACGGGGGGGGACCCGTCGGCGACGGGCTCTCCTTTTCGTTCCGACGCAGCTTCGTTCCAATACGTGTGAAAACGTTTTAAAACTCAATTTTACCTAACCAAACCTCATTCAAACCCATTCTAAGCCACAAAGTCGAACCCCAATTATCTTACCTCACTTTTTCACCACAAATTCCCTGCTTTCTCTCTCTCCAAACTCACCCAACTCTTTCATCTTCTCCATCTCATCTCAAGAACCCTAAACCTTCAAGATTCCATAACTTCCTCAATTTTCCACCAAATCCTCTGATTCTTGGGTCCATCTTGAGTAATTTTTCAAGACGAACAAAACCCCTAACACGGTTTTCATCCATTCTTGCTATTGTGCAAGATTTCTGGGCGTGTTCTTGAGGGTTTTTGAAAGGGTGTTCATCAAAGTGATTGCTTGTCATCTTTTCTTAGTTTTTCTTGTCTAACAACATCAAAGGTATGGATTCCTCTTAAATTTATGCTTGATTATTATATATTAGTGTTTTTCTTCCGAAATTTTAAACTTTTTGGTTTAAGAGTAGGTTGTTTAGACAATGTATGTTATGATAGTATGATTTTGAGCAAGATTAGTGGTTTTGAATGGAATTTGAGCATGTTATAACCATAGTGAAGTGATTACACTGTTATGAACATGATTGAACATGAATATGATGTTGATTCTTGTTGAAATTATAAGATATTGTAAGATTGACAAAAGATTAATAAGTTATGATAAAGTAAGCGATTTTGGAAATTTAAAGAGGCGACTTTACATATACTCGTTAATTAAATTGTCAACATCATACTTCATGTTCAAAGTTTGGGAGTTAATGAAGGTTGAATCTATATTGATGATTTGCTTGTTTGTGATTGTAGTCATGGCAGGAAGCAAGAGACAAAAGACTACGGGTCAAGCGTCATCATCCGGGATTGGGTCTTCTTCCGGTTTAATACCGAAGAAATGGGAACAACCGAGCACTGTTGCAGAAAATGATCCAAGATTATACCGACAAGATTGGGAATGGGCAAAGTTCAGGGATAGTCAAAATGCCCGAATTTGGGATGATGAGAAGAACAAGCAGTTGTCGAGCTACCAAGATAGAAAGCTGGAAGCTAAGTTGTGGAAATGGAAGATGACAAATGGGGTGAACACATCGGTTCCAACAAGAGTGATATGTGAACGGACCGTGAATGTAGAAGAATTCCGGAAAATCGGAATTGTGCAAATGTTCGAGAGGTTGGGCTGGGAGAGTGTATTGGATTGGTGTGAAGACAACACTCACCGGATTTACTTGTCAGAAGTATGTGAGTGGTTGTCCACATTGAAGCTTGTCAACAAGAATGAACCCCCTTCGCAATGGAAGTTAGTGGGGAAGACATCTCGAGGAAACATGACGATGTCTTTTGAAACTATGAATCGTATTGCTAGGTTTGATTCTTTGGGGGTACAAGCCTATGATTATCCATCCATTGAAAATTTTTTGGATAATCATTTGAACACCAACGACATAGATCAATTGGTAGATGTTATCTTGCCAACCCACCCAGGAGGTGATATGAAACGAAAGCATATGTCACTCGAGGGAAAGATCCTTCAAGGGATCTCGGTTGAGAACATTTTAGCAAGATTTGGTGATCGTGGGGGTGTGAGAGTAAGTGATTGCAGGGTGGCGCATGCCTTATTGTATGGGACCCCGACACTGTCGTGGAGGCACATAGTCATGATGAACACATGGGCTACCAGGGAGTCGTCTCAGAGGCGGTTTATTCCGTATGCACGACTCATTAGTGCCATGCTTGTGCAGCAGAATTGCTTACCCGAGGAAGCGCTATGGGTTTCTAAGCCAGTGGAGGAATTTACTTGGGGTTACATGAAGAAAAATTGGAAGATAGAGGTCAAGTTTTCGGGAAATAGGTATGTGGTGACCGATGAGTTGGGGAACAAGTTTGAGGTTCGTACTTCCGGGGCACCACCCGTGCAGGAAGAGGATGTGGAGATGGAGGAAGAAGAGGAAGAAGAGGAGGAAGCTGAACCCTCCGAGGCACGAAGGCCAAGGCAACGTTATATGCGGCCACATAGGGAGATAAACGCTGAGGTGGCAGGTTTTGTGACCCGACGACGGGTACCCTCCTACAAAAACTTTGACAGGGGGCAACAGGAGATATATGATAATGTCTCCGCGTGTATAGGAGAGGGTCGGGAATACAATCAAAGGAGAGAAGCTTGGCAAGGGTCTTACGGAGCTTCAATGCAAGAATATTGGGACGCTCAAGGAGCCCAACGTGAAAGAATGAATAAGTTCATGGAAGAGCAAGAACTGTTTCAAGCCATGCAAAGGTCACATATGGAACAGTTAGCAAAGCAACAGGAGGATGAAGCAGCCCGAAGGCGGGCATGGGAAGAAGCGGAAACGGCGCGTCGACAACAAGAAGAAGAATTGAACCGCCGCCGTTGGAGTGCCCTGTATGTCTCTCAGGAGATGGCGCTTAATAACGCCAAAGTGTTGCATGATCAGGAGCGACACCATAGAGACTACCAAGCCGGCCTCCCCTACGCCGAGCACTCGGGGTGGACAAATTACTCCGATCTTCCCTATCCTCAAGGCCCATCCGACCCGACTCCGCATTGGCCTGAAGCGGTAGGGTCTAGCTTCGTTCCAATCCCGTACCAACCACCACCCCAAGGGGAGCAAAGCCCCTTAGATAACTATAGGGAGATGTTCGAGGCCCTCACTGGTTATCCATACCAACCCAACCCGCCCATGGATCCAAACGAGCGATATCAGCGGTAGAGGTATGGTATGTTTTATGTTGTTGTTGTTGTATATTATTTTCCGCTATTTTCTTTTTGTTTTTATTTAATTATTGCCTAGTTAAATGAACTTTGTGGGTGTGTTCCCTATATAACCCTCACGAGACCTACTCGTCCTCCCGAGCTATCGGGAGGTTTAAAAGGGCTTGTTGCATAAGCTAAATGCAACCGTGATTCCTACGAAAGTGAGTTAGGTTGATTGTTGTTGTAAAATATTTTCCACATAAAGTCAAAGGTACAATAACGTATGGCTTGGTAATAATTTCATAAAAGTGGTAGAACTAGGCAATTAACAAATTTTGATGGTTGTGAGAAGCATGCTTCTACACAAGGGTTAAGATTTGTAGGTACATTATGTTCGTGAGACAACTGCTTGGTGAAAAGATGAAGAGCACAAAAGGAACTAGCGAAAAACCAGGTGCATACGTTTCTTGTTACCTTTGATCTTTAGTTAGCAAATAAGTGGAGTGTATTTTGTATTTTATTTTCCGGGGTGTAATTTTGGGGAGGTTAGCCGTGTCACATTCCTTGCGTTTTACAAACTCTAGTTCTTACATATTGAGGACAATATGTACCTCAAGTGTGGGGATGGGGGAGTAGTAAAAATTTTCGATTTTGACCCGATCATTTAAATACTACACATTGAGGACAATGTTTACCTCAAGTGTGGGGATGGGGGAAAATTTCAAAAATTTTTCAAAAATGCCTTGTTTTCAAAGCAATCTCAAAAGCACAAGTAACCAAGTCAACGAGGGATGTCACAAACCATTTGGTCTTTTGTCATGGTCAAGTTCAAATTAATAAGCATATCGGGTATTTAGTGGGTGGTTATTTGAGAATAATTCGCCTAAGGAACTAGCAATGTATGCATATCACATATCATACCCTTATACGTGAGGTTTGAGCCTTTCTACATCATAGATTCACATTTACATGTTTCCTTGTTGAGTGGGCCATTAGTCGCGTATCGTAGAACTTGCAACTTTGATACATTCGAGACTATAGACCGAATACAAGCACGAGAATGATTAAGGCATTAGGTAAACCTTTTTCTTTTACACCATTTGCTTACCTTTACCCAAATAAATCCCCTAGTCGCCCACTTTGAGCCTAAAACTTTCATTTGACCACCCTATAGCCCATAACCGTAAACCTTTTTTCTTTTAAACCCGTGTGATGGAAATTCGATTTTAGGATTATTTGTTTGTATAGTTGTGGTTTATATTTGTAAAAAAAAAAAAAAAAAAAAAAAAATCAGAAAATGTTACGAAAAAGAATGAAAAAGCAGTGAGAAAAACACAAAAAGATGTGTTAGTAGTTGTTGAATAAAAGGCGAAAGTTTTTGCCCATGTTGGATGTTTATAGTTTGCTTTTGTTTAGGATAGTCTTTGGTAATAAAATTCGAATTTCTCATCACCATAGCCACTTAAAAATACCCTATTCCTACCCTTCGCCTAGCCCCGTTACAACCCCTCAAAGACCTTTTTGACTTGTGCTTAGTATTTGTGTTCGATAGTGGAGAATGATTGAGTTGCAAGCCTATGCGGGTACGTGTTCTATTTGGTTTTGAGCGATTAATTGTTGAAAAGCTAACACATTACACATGTTAGCAAATTTTAAGCCGAGTGGAGAGCACATTGTGAGGGATATGCATGATTTGTTAGTTTTACGGGCGGGTTAATCTTGGGTAACCATTTGTGTATCTAAAGCACGTCACCGCTAAATTCATTGAATATTATAAAGAGTTTGAACTTTTGTATGACATTAGACCTTAACCTTGTCTCGGGAATGGGATGTATGTTCGTTGTTTGACCCACGTGAAAGTGAAAAACAGATTTGCTTGAGGGCAAGCAAAAGACAAGTGTGGGGATGTGATACGTGGGTGAAAACCGGTGCTTGTAATTGTTTAACTTAACGTTTTTACGTGAGTTTTAGTTTCGAATAGCCTACTTTTAATCAAGAATGTGTTTTGCAGGTTTGATGAAGTTTAAGGAGCTTTTCGGGAGCTTTACGGGTCATCGGATTGAAAACGGAGCATCGGAACGCATTACGGATCAAACGGGAGCGAAACAAGCGAAAACTGAAAATCAGGTTTTGAGAACCCGTCGCCGACGGGTACCAGGCCGTCGGCGACGCCCCCTTAAAATGCCCGTAGGCTAGTAATGCCCGTAACCAGGTGCTTTAGCCGTCGGACAAAAAGTGAAAATCCAAGACCCGTCGCCGACGGGTTGATGGCCGTCGGCGACGGCCTGCCAAAAACAAAAAACGGGAATTTGATCAATTGGGGGTTTAGTTCGATTTTGATTGGTCCAAGCTCATTCAATTCGGGAGTTACACCTAGTTTTGAGTTTGAAAACACAACTTGGAGCCATTATTGAAGGATCATCTCATCACCAATCCATCATCCATCACTTCTACATCCGGAATCAAGAACAAAGGCACCATCATCTTCTTGATTCCAAACCCTAGTTCATCATCATCACAACCATTCTACCACCTTCAATCCATCCATCACCACCAACCGTTTCCAAACCCTAATCATTCCACCATCCATCCTCAAACTCCAAGATGATCCAATTGAAGTCTTGTGCATCCGTTGATTGTACCGTTTACACCATGAGCGGCTAATTTCTTGGAGGTTTCACCCCGGTGTAGACTTTTGTAAGATTTAGGGTTTACTATGTTTTGTTGATTGTTTTGTGACAACTTGAATTGCGTTTGAATCTTAGACAATTGTCCTACGTTGGTATTGAATTTGCAAATTGTCGAGTGAATGATTAAATTTGACTTTGTGAAATGAATGCACGTAGTTATGCTTTGTCTTTTGGTAGGATTTGTTAGTCCAAAGTAATGAAGTGTATCATGGTCCGTTGTTTACAACGTTGATAGCGATTGACACCTAAGCTTTGTGATTGCGACCCGTTAACGAACTATTTCAAGTAAAGCTAATTAAAATACATAGTAACCCTAGGTCTTGCAATTGTTGAAACCGGGTGTGAGCCTTGTTTTCTTATTATTGTTTAAACAATCATTTCCACTTTTTGCAGTCAGTAGTTAATTTAGTTAATCACCTTAGTAATTTCAACTTACATCTTTCAATCAAACAAAAATATACAAAAACAATATAGCAAGCTTCATAAAAGTGGCATCTATTCATAATTCAATCAAATCCACACACAAACCACATACTCTTCGTGGTTCGACCCCTTGCTACCACTAGCTATTTGTTAAGGGTAATTAGGGTATATAAATATTATCTTTGACCGGAGCGCGACACTCCGATCAGATACGGTTGCGCCTTTTAACATAAAGACCTATTTTTTTCACAAATCCACTCGCGCCGTGTCCGTTGCTTTCACCTTGGATTTTTGATGGTGTTTCTCGGCACTTGGGATTGCTCGAGGGCGAGCAAGGTGCCGGGAGGGGGTAAAAGTGTAGTTTTGATGTATTTTGCGCGTCTAATTAGTCATGTTCGAGTCTTTTGAGTCGCGTTTGTGTCTTTTGAGTCGCGTTTGTGTCGTTTGAGTTTTGTCGAGTCTTGTGAGTGTCGTTGTGCGCGTCTATTGCATCGCTTGATTATTAAGCCGCCTCGCTCGTACTCAATCTCCATTCGGGCGAGGTTTAGCTTGTAATTCAAGCCGGTTGCGATAAGTCACTTGTTTCGAACGACGGACGCGAACGAAATGCTATACGGCCGTCGTTTGAGTGTATGTTATTATATTATTATTATTTTAAAAAAAAAATCAGAAAAAAAATTCAAAAATTCATAAAAAAAGCAGAAAAATTCTTAAAAGTTCCAAAAAAAATTAAAAAACTCAAAAATACCAAAAATAGTTCGTGGTTACTAACTGTTCACCTATTTTGCGCGTTTATTGATTTGTTTGAACAGGATGTCAGGTGAGGCTTCATCTTCGGGTACGAAGCGCAAGAGGCGCGGTACTAGAGCCGCTCAGGAGCAGCCAGCAGCTGATACGCCACTTAGGGTGGTTGAGTATAGGGATGACGGGATCTCACACGGCCAAAGAACGGTGCTGTTGGACAGCCCGTTGCTGCGATTTGCTTATGATACGAATGAGTACTACAAGTTGGATGTTATTAAGGATGTGAGGCTGTTGGAGTTCAGGAGGATTGATTGGGAGTTGGTCGAGAGACTGGGGCAGGTTGAGAGGCTGCAGGAGTTGCTAGGGCCCAAGTTTAGGATGGCGCTGGATTGTGACGCGCCTCAGTACTACGAGCTTGCCTTGGAGTTTCATTCCACATTTCAGTATAGGCATCCAGGAGGGTTTGATGAGCCGGATGTTGTGACGTTTGTGTTAGGTAAAAGGATTTTCAACATGACACTACCACAGTTCGCATAGACGACTGGATTTTACTCTTGCCAGGAGGTCGAGTCTGAGGAGTTTAGGGGTTTGCTGAGGCAGGTAGTGAAGGAGAGGCAGGATTTTTGTGTGTTAAAGGAGGAGTTAAAGAGGTTTTGGCGCACTATTGCTATTTCACCATTTTCAAACAACATGGTGGCGTCTGATATCAGAGATCCTCTTTATCGGTTTGTGCACAAGATACTGGCAGCTACATTAATAGGCAGGCATGAAGGGGATAATAAAGTGAATCAGCATAGTTTGTTTTGTTTGATGTGCATGGTTGAGCGTCGGCCAGCCAATCTGGCGAGTATTCTGGCATGGTCGTTGGTGAGGCCGAAGAAGGGTGGAAGACAGTCGAGGTTGTATGGAGGGCTATACATTACGATGTTAGCAGCGAATTTGGGTATATTTGCTGATTATCCTGCTGAGAGGATGCATACAGGAGCAGCTCCATCACTTATGGAGCTGAAGAGCTTTCAGATGGCGAGGATAGTTACATGGGATGATCCACCGGCCTGGGAGGCGGTGATAGAGGGGCAGCAGGTGCCACCTCCACCAGATTCAGCTGTCGAAGGGGCGATGCAGGCTGCGATTCCACAGCGTTATCAGGTGCCGCTTTAGAGGCATCAGTTGCCAGCATGCGAGCACCCGATTAGGCAGCCGAGACCAGAGCCATTGACATTAGAGGCGTTATATGATAGGATGGAGAGTAGGCATGAGGAGAGCATAGCATGTCAAAGACGTGTTGAGGATGGTGTGAGAGTGATCATGGATCATTTTCACTTGTAGTCGCTGCCGTCTTGGCAGCCGCAGCAGGAGGGTCCAGCTGGTGGACAGGAGGATCCTGTGGGCAGGCAGGAGGGTGGAGCAGGAGGAGCGTGAGGATATGCAGCAGCTTATGGAGCTTATATCTTTTATTTTTATTTGTATGCTGTTTTGATCCTCATATTTTGGTCTATACTGATATTATAAACAGGTTGGTAGGGTTTTGGGGGTTGGTTGATACGTTGATGATGGTTTGACTTGTGCTTATTATGGTATATATTATATTATATTTGCTTGATATGATTGTTTAGGTCGTTGTTAGTGCCGCTTCCGTTCGCGTGTCCGAGTTAGTACAGTTTGCTGAGCGCGTTTGGATTGGAGGGCGTGTGTGGTATCGACTGGCACATTGACAGTCTCACATATTTATTCAGCTAAGTAGTTCCACTTGTACACTTGTATATTTATTTATTTATTTTTGTTTTTTAGGCATTAGGAGTCGTGTTTTTCAACCTTGCATTAGGGACAATGCAATATTTAAGTGTGGGGATAGGACACTTGCGTCTTAGTATAGTTAGTCGAGTTATAAAAGTCGAAAAATAAAAAAAAAATTAAAAAAGTTTCAAAAATCATAAAAAAATTAAAAAACTAGAAAATGTCTTTTGAAACAAGAAGTTTGCAAAATAAAAGCGAAAAATGATTGAAAAGTCGGGTTTTTGATTGGGGTCAAATAATAATAATATGAGAATAGATAATCATGCTTGTGTCTAGTTTGGGATGCGCGGGTAGGCTTGATTCGGTTCTGGGTTCCTTTGATCTTAAAATTACCTAATTGTCGGTCTACTAGTGGGTTCTCATCTAGGGAGAGTGGGGAAATTGAAACCGCCAAAAATAGTATAAGGGATGCCGTTATAAGCTAAGATCGTTAGAGTTTTTGGTCATTATCTCGTGAAATAAATAAATAAATAAATAAACGAGCTAGAAACTAAATGAAAGTAGCCATTCTATGTAGTCTGTGGTTGGGGATAGTGACTCTACAGCCGGATTACCGCTAGAGTGTGTGAAATCGACCTTGCAAAATAAATAAAAAAAGTACCGAAGCCTACGTAATCTGTGGTTGGGGATAGCGACTCTATAGCCAGAATGCCTCTGGGTTAGGGAAAGCAACGTCTACGCTCGTAAAAGAAAAAAAAATGAGAAAAAGTGATGAAAAGAAAAAAAATGGAAAGAATATATTTGATTTTAAACTCTCTTGATCTTGGTATAAGGCGGTTAGGAAATAACCCAGTGGTGGTTCCTTTTGTCCTATAAGCTTGAGGGGGGATTAGGTGGACTTGCAATTCTTAGCGTGAGACCCTAGGTGGATTGACCGAACTTGAACCTAAATTGCATGATAAGGGCTTGGAACTGGGTTGGGTTTAAGAGGATCATTATACTTGCAATCGCGGCTAACACGAGTGTCGATTTAAACAAAATAACTTAAGCTTTTGTCCCGATCCAATTCTTTTTCGAGGACGAAAAAAAAGGTTAAGTGTGGGGATATTTGATGTATTGTAAAATACATCTTTATTGCGTCCGTTTTAGTCGTTAGATATTTGTTTTTCGTTAGCGTAGAATGTACATACGATTGATATTTTGTGATTTCCAGGTCTTTACAGCCAAAAGGAGCAGAAACGAGTCAAATCCTGGAAAGGCGAAAGGCTGGAATGGAAATCGAGAGCTTGGGAGCGAAAACAAAGCGAAAAATCAATCAGGGGCTTTCAGGCGGGCCGCGTAAGCTAACACATACATGTTACGCGGGCCGCCAGAACTTAAGTTATGTTTTTGAAACTGTAGCCTTGAAACGGGCCGCGTGAACTTGTGCTTACATGCTACGCGGGCTGCGAGAGAGGTGAATACGTGCACCGACTTGAAATCAGCAACGGCTATAGGGTTGAATGGTTATATATTCGTCATCTTCATCAACAGCCGCGAATATCTACGAATTTGAGTTTGTTGGAGCACCGTTGAAGGCTGTTGAAGGGTTTGGAGCATCTTGGACGCTTGGAATCATTCGGGTATACTTCGGAAGCATTCAGGAGTGAAGATTCGGGTTTAACCATCCTTTATCTTTCGTTTTCGTTCGTTTAAACTTATTTGCACGATGAATTCAGATTATACTTTGATGTTGATTCTGTTCTTGATAATGTTTTCTGGCTAAAAACCTTTAACTACCTAGGCATGACAATAGTTTAAATAAAGTTTGGATTTTTATTCGGTTCTTGGCGTGGTTTATGGATTTTCTTGTATTGTAAAAGCTATGGAATTTTAACTTGGTGCATGCTTGATATTTGTTTTACTGCTGTTTATTGCTTCGTATGATCCTTGGTGACGGTCTTTATCACATAATATAATAGGGTTGTGCTAGGATTCTTGATTTAGGTGAGTGTCTATATCACATAATAGATCATTAATCCTTTAGGGTGAAAATCTAGTAAGTAACCATAGAAGTAATATTCGGTAATTTAATAAAATCAAGTGTTCTGTTAATCTTGTCGCTGTGAGGCTCGAGGTTATTAATAGGTCTTGGTTTGGTTTATAGCTAGGTCTAAGAATTGGTCTAGTCCTTAAACATTCTCTTGTCTATTAAACCAAGATTAAAATCCATAGTTGCCTTAGACTTTCGCGCTGTGAGGTAGATTGTCTTATTTAGGCACTTTCAAGAAACTAGAGGACTGTGAGGAAATCTAGTAAACCGGTAAGCGTAACAACCTAGATAGTGTCACAAGAATCACCTTGAGAGAGATTGAGGGGCTTAGTTGGTATCTTAATAGGTTTAGCATTTAAAGATACCGGTTCCATACCACAAAATTATCGAATAGAAATCCATTCTGAGTTAAACTTGCATCTAGCCTAGGTAGTCTTCATCGCCTTTGGTCAAAGTCTTCGTCCACATTCGTGTTTAGTCTTTTCTTTGATTTTTTCTAGTTTAATATTTTATTATAATTTTTAGGATACTTAGGAACCCCCCCCCCCTAAATCAAATAAACAATTAGTTAAAGTCCGTATTAGTCTAAGTCTAGATAGAGTCATTAGCGTAATTTAGTAGAGTCTCTTGGGTTCGATACTCGGACTTCCTTAGGCTATACTGCATCGCTCGGTACACTTGCCGGTCGTGTGGTTTAGGGTTTAGAGAGTCTTAGTTTTATAAATTTAAAGCTTAGAGAGTCTAGTTTAGGGTTTAATTTAGTTAATTTAATTGAACCACTTTTAGCACATCATTATCCTATGCCACGTGTGCAGGAATTCGATCGGTTTCAATTCAGTTTATTGCCATACCGCACTCGCTATACAAAAAGTTAATACCAGTACCAGTTAATATTGAAGTGGTTTTAAGATAATTTTATAGCAAGACATTAATATTAAAAAAAACTAAGAAAAAAATAGTTTATAGTTTCTGAATAAAAAAAAAAAAGCTAATTAAAAAGGTCACATTCAAAATAATAACTACAAAAGGTTACACTTTCTAAAAGTAAAAAAAACTAACTAAATCTAAGAAAGCATTAAAAAAAATTACAAAACTAATTATTAAAATCGTATAGTTTAAAATAGAAAAATCGTTTTATTGAGTAATTTCAAAAAAAAAATGTTCATTGTAAATCCTTCAAGTCTCTTATATAACCTGCAATAGTGTTTTAACATTTAAAATGAATAATTATCCTATATAACAATTGCCGTAGATCTTAGCTACACTACAATAATTGACCAAATTTTGAAGCTTATTTACAACAATGTCACAATTTCTTTTTGTCCTAACCTCTCAGAGAGAGAGAGGGGACTAGAGAATCGTCTACGCAGAACTAGAGAAGAAGTAAAAGAGAGAATCAAAGCGATAAAGAGAGAGAGGGAGCGAACGGAAGGGGATCCGGCCATGGCCTACGGTAGGCCGCCCACCGTGTTTCGGTCACCGTCTCTGTCTTCTGCCCCCCTTTTCCAGCGGCGATGAGTGTGGTTGATATACCAGATGTTAATGGTGATGGTGGCGACCTTACCAGTAGCGCCTAGGGTACCAGCAGAACTCCGGCGAGTCAGATTTGTCGTGCATGTCCCATTTTGGCGTAGATCGGCAAACGCGTAGGTGCCGATCGTGTGGTAAGCTCCGACCCTATCGCTTCGTTTACTCCAGCGCGAGCAACTCTGGTTTCTGGTAGGTTAGATGCTCTACGAATCTCATAAAAGTCGTCAAAGGTGGTTGTTATAAGCATCAAAGATTGTTGTTTTACGAATCGTGGTCACTTTTTGAACAAAATTACAAACCGTTGTGTTATTATATAACCCTACAAAAAGTAACTTGGGTTGCGTCTATAGACTGAAAAGTTGCGACTTTTAAAAAACCACACATAACCTTACAAAAAAAACAACTTGGGTTGCCTCTCTAAAATGAAAAGTTGCGACTTTTAAAAAACCACACATACATACCCCTTTGCATATATAACCCTACAAAAAGTAACTTGAGTTGCGTCTCTAGAATCAAAAGTTGCAACTTTTAAAAAACCACACATAACCCTACAAAAAACAACTAGGGTTGCCTCTATAAAATGAGAAGTTGCGACTTTAAAAAAACAACACATATATATCTCTTTGCTTAATTATTATTAATATTAAATATACATACAAAAAGTAAATTAAGACACAATGGTTTGGAAGAAGGGTTACCACACTACTTTTATATATCACACCCATCACAAAAAAATCACAACTTTTAAATACATCGTACCCTTTAAAAAGTCACAATCCTTTAAACTATTTTTAACTTTATCACACCCCTTAAAAATAAGTGACACCCCTTCAAACTATATTTAAATTATATATATCCATTTTGAGTTATAACCTTTGTTTAAGCATTGCGTCAGTTAGAAAATTTATTGAAAAAACATATGGGGTGTGATAAAGCAAGTGATGTACAAAATAATTGTGGTTTGTGTGATGAAACGGTGTAACAAATAAGGCGTTGTACCAAATAAGGTACAGAATGGTGCGTGGGTCCTATGAATTCAAAAGGTCCAAAACCATTTTTACAATGCATTGTTACACGTGTACATCTAAATTTTAAACACGAGTTAATTACATAGTTAGTCCCTATGGTTTGCACAAAGTAACATACTTAGGTACTAATAGTTTAAAATCACATTCTAAGGTATTAACTTTTCATTTTGTAACGTTTGGAGGTATTAACGTTATATGTAGGTTTAAAATCACATTATATTAGTACCTAAGTATGTTATTTTGTATAAACCACAGGAACTAACTATGTTAATACCCAAGAAGTTAATACCTCCAAACATTACAAAATGAAAAGTTAATACCCTAGAAGGTGATTTTAAACTATTAGTACCTAAGTATGTTATTTTGTGCAAACCATAGGGACTAACTATGTAATTAACTCTTTTAAATACATACAAACTTAAGTTACAAAAGTAGGCGGGAATCGTAAAAGAAAACTATGGGAAAAAGAAAATTATTGGACAAAAGTGACGGCTGACTTTAATAATCTCTTTTTTTTTTCATAAAATAGTTGTTTATAAGTCCTGTTAAATTACTATTTTATCCCCTGTTAAAAATTACGATATTGCCTCCGGTTCGAAATTGAATTTATGCTTTGCCCCCAGCTTAGATCTACGATTTTGCCCTCTGTTAAAAAATACAATTTTGCCCTGGTTAAAAAAATATATATACTTTTGCCTATAATTTGGTTCCCATTTTAAAACTACAATTTCGCCCCCAGTTCAAAATAAAAATTTTGTTTGCCCCTTTGCCCATAGTAAAAAAAAAATTATGATTTTGCCCTCAGTTCAAAATATTATTTTACCTCAAGTTTAAAATTACGACTTTACCCCAGCTAAAAATTGCAATCTTCTCAGCGTTTTTTTTTTTTTTTTGGGCAAAACTATTATAGTCTTTTATTTGACTTGGTTCACTTAATTTAGTTTTTATTTGTGCCAAACAGCTGCCTAGCACTCGCTATTGGTTCTGACAAATTATCGTTTTGCCCCCAACTCTAAATTACACGCTTGCCATCGTTTTAGTTATTTTTTATCATAACTATGATAGTTTTTTCTTTACTTGGTTAATTTGATGTATCTTTTTTGATATCGTGTTATAAGTAACATGTATAACTAACCGAAGTAAATGCGTATATGTAAGTGAGAAATATTCGGTTTAACGCCCCGCAACGCGGGCGGGGCATACTCTACTAACCCTACAAAAAGTAACTTGGAGTACTTTAGGGTAAGTGAAAAGTTGTGTCTCTTTACATCACACCCTTTACTAATACCCTTGCCTTAATAAACAGATAACCCAAACCAACATGTCCCAATATGCACACCCCTTGAATAATACATTACTTAGGATAACTCAAAAGTCGTGTCTTTTTACATCACACCCTTAACTAATACTTTTGCCTTAATAAACACATAACCCAAACCAACATATCTCAATATACACACCCCTTAAATATTACCTCCCAAACCAGCATGTCTCAATATACACACCCCGTTAAATAATACATTTAAATTAGTTAACACTTTTAATCTAAAAATAATTAAATAACCTTTTCATATTTCTAAAAATAAATGAATAAACTTTTCAAAGAAAATGGATAACCTTTTCAAAATTTCTGTTCTACAAAAAATTGAATGTTGTTGTTTTCCGTCCCGGATTTCGGGTTCGGGTTCAGTTATTGAAGTCTGCCTTTCAAAAAAAAAAAAAATTGAATAACCTTTTCAAAATTATTAAATAACCTTTTCAACATTTCTGAATCAACGTGATGTGATGCGCCGATAACATCGTTTCATTTAAAGGCATCTATTAGATTTTAACAACCGGAAAAAAAAAAATGGTTCAACCGCGGGATTCCCACCGTTTGAACTCATACAACGCCGATTAAATATGTATGGAATTGCAAACGCTCGTAATTAATTAATTACAACTAATAATATAATATAATCTAATATTACTGTTGTAGTACCTATTAGACTACATGGTATGGTGATGGACCATCCTTGGAGGATGGTCCGCCACGTAGGCGCCACGTCACATTCCTCTCTAAGATGGTCCATCCTCCAAAACTAGAAGGCATGGTAGGATGATCCTAGTCATAGTCCTCCACCACTTTTTATGTTTTTTTTATTTTTTTAGTAGCTATTTTTTTTAACATTTAACAAATATACTAATAAAATATTTTCATTAATATTAAACCCACATTACATAAATATAAAAAAAACATAAACTTAAAAAAAAAACAAAGACTTAATAAAAATAAACATAAAGTTAAATAATTTGATGTTTTTTCATGATGTCGTGTTGTAATTTTTTCAACATCGAACGTTTCGGCTCGGGTTCGTCCTCGACATTCATCGTCATTATTTCCCATTCCTTGAGCCGAATTTTTTCATCGGAAATTCAGATTTTCTCATTCGACAATCGGACCTTCTCTTTTAACTTTTCTTCCTATGCACGACTTTTTTCTTCGATGCCCCGCTCCTTCGCCTTCGTCTTTTGGGCCGTGACGTCGTTGTACATTTTTAGGTGTTCCATAAACTCAACCATGTTCGGGTCCACCTTTTCCTTTTCTTTTCCCTTGGCCCGCTCCTTCTTTGTTTTGTCTCGGCCCGGTGGACGCTCGGGTTCACGTACGTTATACTCGTCTTCGTCATAGTCGGCGTCATCATTTAAGTTTATGTGACACCTCGCGTCCGATCCACCTGCGCTTAAACTACCCGTTTCCGATGTTTTTTGGCGTTTCGCCATCGCCACCTCGTTAGGAATAGGCGCCCATTTTGGGTCGTCTTTTACAACCATCCACGCGCGAACGTGAGGAAAGTTGGAACCATGATTTTGCTTATACTTTTCCAATGCCATTTCGAACACATCCTCGTCGTTCCACCCGCTACGACGGTCACTTGTATATAATTTGTTATACTCCTCGCAAAACCGATTAATGGCCGAGCTCAATTTTCGCCACTTCGAGGAAACCGAGTCGAGATCTCTATACGGGCCTTGATCCATCATGGCGAGAAACTTGGCCAATACCTTGGACCAAAACCCCTCACCCGGTTGGTTATTACCTATAAAAAAACAAACAAACAAAATTAAAAAAACAAAACAAACTTTAAAACAAACAAAATTAAAAAAAAAAACTTACTGTTAAGAAAAAAAAATAAAAAACTTTAAAACTGTTAAACCTAATAAAAAAATAAACTTAAAAACTAATAAACCTAAACAAAAAATAAACTTTAAAACTTGAACGGGTGGGAAGTTCCAAGCACCGCGCATCATCATTTGTTGAAGGGCTTGATTTTGGGAGATTTGAGTGAATTAGTTTGGCGAGTGTTAGAATGAACCAAACGCGTTCGATGAATATTGGGAGAATTCGTTCGGTTCTAGCGTTGGATAATATCCCGGAACCAAAAAAACATTTGGTTGGGTCGGTTTGTTGGGAGTATTCGGGTTGTTCGAAGTGTTCGGGTTCTCCGGGTTGTTGAACGGATCCATGAAAATTATGTGGAAGAAGGTTGAGAGAATAGTGGAAGGAGTATAAAAATTATATGAGAAAGAGGTGAATTTTTGAGGTTAATTTGGTGTTTGATATTGAAAATGGAAGTTATATTTATATATTTTTAAAAAGTGACCGTTTGGCATTTTTCAAATTATGGTTATTTTGTTTTTTTTTTTAACGGTCAAAAAAATAGCTGGGCCCCACTCTTTTTGCATCGTCGCAAACGGCTAGATAGGGACGGAGAGGACGGGGACGGTAGGGGGCGGCACGGTGTTTGGACCGTCGCCGACCCGCGACGGGCCGGGGCCGACCCCCATACCGTGTAGCCTTATTACTAAAAAAAACAACACCGCCCCACGCACATGCATGATCTAACCGTTGCACTGATTTTATCAATAAACGTACACCGATTCCGTCGATTAACGAAATCGGTTCACTCTTAGTTAACCGACGTGCCGTTTCTCCATCGTTTAAACCAAACTTTTATCCTTCCAAGCTTTTTCTTAATTCATCGCCCACCGTCTGCAAATCTAATTACTCTGTCCTCCTACGATCTTCACCACCGCCATATTCAAGTAAGCATTTCTCTTCATTCCTTTCCGTTCAATCACTTTGTACGTTTTTATACTTGAATCTTGACGATTATTGAATTCCAAAACTTCACAGAAAATGTCTGCCCTTTAACCGACACAAAGTTCATTACACCGGGGACTGAGAAGTGAGAATCACCACTATAATCGTCGGATATGAGTTTCCGGCGAGAAAAGGTATACTGCCGGCTACCATCCTCCACATTAAAAGTTTGGCGGACTTGAGAACCACCACCACAACCGCCTGAGTCGGCCTTTCTTTTGTTTTCATAGATGCTTGGGTCCAGTGGCGGAACCAGAACTTTTCAACTGGGGGTCGTAATAGAATTTCACGCAGAAACATCTAACCAACAACCCTATGAATTAATCTATTGTTTCTTTAGCCATTTGAGATGTTTTCGTGTCCGCATCATAGTTTTTTTTTACATTCGCTAAGGATATCAATAATTCAAGTTATTAATTATTGAACTTATGTATTGTTTCTGTTAATATAATTTAACACATTTTATACCCGTTATTTTTGGTGTGAGGGTTTTTCAGTTTTTCTCTTTATATAGGCAATAAAAAAATTTATAAGAGTTTTCTTTTTTACCTAATTGACTTTATAAAGTATCCCTTTATCATAGAAAAAGAATATTATCTACTTATATATTCTGTTATCTACCATACAAAAAATCTGTGATGAAAATTATATAAAGTAAAATGCTATAGAAAACTAAATGAGAACTTAACAAAAGTACATAATATATAATATGTAATCAAATAATAAAAAGAAAACTAAAATTCGTATGCTTATTTTTAAACCAATAAACATAAAAAAGAGTTTTTATTCTGAATGAGAACAGACATGGGTCACTATCACAAGTTACCAGTCAAAATATTAATAATATATTGGTTTAGTGGTTTGGCTATTAACCTAAAAGTCATACCTTCTTTATCTTCTTCATGTTAGTTCTCTTTACTGTAAAATTTATACAGCTAGCGCTGGTTGCCGGAGATCTCCGAAGGTGTTATTTTCACCATTTTAATCTTCACTTTAACTTCTCCGCAAGATACATGAAGGGTCAAAGCGTCAAAACTACAAAAAAGTTTCTTCGTTGCATATACAGGTTACATAAGGATTCGGCTGGCCGGAGGGTCAATGGACCCTCCTGACCCCCCTGTGGTTCCGCCCTTGCCTGGGCCGACTCCTTTATGTGGGTTATAATATGCGACGAATGTAGTGGTGATGGCTTCAATCGACATGGGAGGTTTTAAAGTAATTAATTCTCTAGGTTTGACTAGGCGACGGTTGTAGTACATGATATAATAGCGGTTTGACACCGGTGGTGAAAGGTTGCGGTGGTGAGAGGGGGGGCTATATCAGATTGTGATTTAGGATTTTTAAATGGTTTTTATGAAATGGTGGATAGAAGGCAGCCAGATTGGTGGTTTTACCTAAGGATGCGGTTTTTTAAAGTGAAGATAAGGTTTTGACAGTAAAAAACGTAAAAGTCTTCCAATTAATTATTTTGTGCTCGATCTGTAATTTTCAAATTTGAATTTTGTTTCCATGGAATGTGAATTGTGAACTTTGTTTCAATGATTTCTGTTGCATAATTGTTTAGATCTCGCCGCATGTGTATTGATTCGAATACCTATATGTTATTCTATCGTATCGATGGAATTTTGGTTGAAATAATTTGAATGTTGTTTCAATTGTACGGATTGTGATTTTTGTTTAAATGATTTTGTATCACATAAATGATTAGATCTAACCACATGTTTATGGTTTCAATTGCCTGATTCTTATCTTCTTTGTTAATTTATCATATCATTGGAATTCCGATTGAAATAGTGTGGTGTTTTAGGCTAGAGTTTAGGTAAAGCCAAAAGAATGTTTTGCAAAAACTTAAGAATTTTCGTGTTTTGATTCACTGATACAAGAGTCATGAATAATCAACCTCCCGCTGCAACGCGCTGAGTTATCTTGTATGGGTCTATGATGATTTGTTTTTGCTCTTATGCTTGTGTATTTATGTTGTAAGGCTGGGCTAATATTATGTTAGCTGATCCTTGGATTTTTTTTCCCTTGGTAATAAATGGTGTTTTTTGTTGGACGTTAATAAAAGTTATGTTATAATGTTAGAAAAGAATTAGATTTTGAGAAAATTGTACGTAGTATAATGACCATGATGTTTTACCCTCAAAAAAAAAAAAAAAAAAAAAAAAAGACATGGTTATGCTCATGATAGTCAATTACCTGTGTGATTAAGGTTAGGCAAGCAACGCGAGTATCAACGTATACTTAAGCTATTAGATACACATTAGAAATGTTATTACTAGACATCTCAATGTGATGCGTAAGGACACCTATCGGAATCGTCATCTCGCGAGGTTGTCGGTATTTAGACAATGTTGTATCAGCAACTAATGGCTATAACCACAACTGGTCTGAGTAAAGGTTAGGGCGAATTTTTGGCAATTATGAAATGAGTTCTCACCCATAACGAAGGTGCCACTAAGCCATTGTTTTAAAGATCTACTGCATGTGCCCGATGTAATATCTTTTTTTCACCACTTACTTTATATACTTTATCTTTATGGTTATTTTCAAGTTATTCCACAAATCAATTGTACAATTTTGTTTTAGTATATACAAACACACTGCAAATTTCTTATTTTCTTTTTGGCTTGAAATTTTACAATTGATGAAAAATGCACAAAATATAAGAACATGGAGATCACTTAAAGTTAGCAAGCTTCACAAACATTTGCAGATGGATAACTTGAAAAAGGTTATTCGATTAAATGGTGTATAAATTCACATTTTTGTTTTAAATGTTTTTGTCGTCGTTTACTTACTACTTACAACAGTTTTACGCCCCCCGCCCGCAACGCGGGGGTTAAACACTAGTTATACATAATAATTGAAAGAGGCCATGAACAGTGTTTTTGATTTTTTTTTTTAATATTTTTTTTAGGTTTTTATTATTATATTGTTTTATTAGTTTAATTGATTTAAATATATATTTTTATATAACTTTTAAGACACAATCAAAGTATCAGGAGTAAACTGTCATTTTGGTCCCTGTGGTTTGGGCAGTTTTGCCATTTTAGTCCAAATCTCAAAAACACTCATTTTTTACTGTTTCAGCATGCCTTTTTTGTCTTTTTGTGCAGGGGTATATTTGTCCAAGTACATTTCATTAAACATTTTCTTAATTAAAAAATTAAAGTAAATAAATTATTAATTCCTTTATATACCCTTATTAATATTCAATATTCATAGAACCCCCCCCCCCATCATTTAATAAAATCCTTGGCCTCAAAAGATAAAAACCTAAAATCCTTCATCAGCCGCACACCCTTTCTCCCTCATCTGATCAGAACCCTCCGGTCGTCGGAGCCGGAGTTCCGACCAAGAGCTGGTGCTCTCTACCTGTTCGACAAGCAAGCCTTAACCCCCCTTTTCTTACTTGTACATACCTGCACCCACCCATCTCTCACCCAAAACCCTCTATCTCCTCTCTGTCGTTCAGCTGATTATACACACTGATGTCCCACAGATGATGTGAGGAAGAAAATGGCGAAGAAAGAGATAGATGATATGTGAAGGAAAGCCGGCAACGGCGGCCGCACCGGTGGCGGCGGCAGTAGAAATAACGTGGGGACGATGACGAAGAGGACTGATGATGATGACCGATGGTGATTTTGGAAGATAGTGGTAGTGGTGGAGGATTGTTCATATTGTTCACTTATGTCAGCATCTACTTCAGCATAATGTTCATATTGTTCTACTGTGGGTTAGGGTTTTAGTTGGAGAAGATGATGTGCCGATCTACTGTGGGTTAGGGTTTTTTTTTTGGGTTGAAGATGATCTCAGGTTAGGGTTTTATTTGGGAGGTTGAAGATGATGTAAATGGGGAACGAGAACTGATAAGGTATTTATTTGGGGGTTTTTAATTAAGAAAATATTTTAATGAAATGTACTTGGACAAATATACCCATGCACAAAAAGAGAAAAAAACATTGTTGGAACAGTAAAAAATGAGAGTTTTTGAGATTCGGACTAAAATGGCAACAAAATGCAAACCACAGGGACCCAGATTTAAAAAGTTTGAGATTTGGACTAAAATGGCAAACCTGGCCAAACCACAGGGACCAAAATGGCAGTTTACTCAAGTATCAGTTATCAAACAAGAAATCATAAAAATGAATATATACTGGTACCGATGTTGTTCAGTACGGTATGGTAGCGATACGATATTAATTCATCGAAAGCAAAAACACTAAAAATAAATATTGATACGAATACAAATGTTATTCAATCGGTTTTGATTGAATTTGGTACGATAGCGGCACAATATACGTTTAAAAAATATATATCGTAATGTTGAAATAAAAAGAGGGGAACAATTGTTTTTGATTTTTTTCAATATTGTTTTCTCTAAGGTTTTATTATTTTATTGGTTTATTACTTTAATTGATTTCAGCATATTTTGTTCTCTCATATAACTTTTAAGATACGATCAAAGTACCCGTTATCAAACAGGAAACAATAAAACGGAATGTATACCGGTACCGATGATGTTCGATACAATATGGTAGCGATACAGTATCAGTTTATTGGAAGTAAAAAAAAACTAAAAATAAAAAAAAATATTGGTACCGATACAAATGTTGTTCAATTGGTTTCGATTGGGCTTGGTATGATAGCGGCAGAATATCCGTTATCAAAAAAATATCGTAATGTTGAAATAAAATAAACATAAAATGCAAGCGAAACGAACCAATATCAACTGAACAACATATATAGGTACCATATTAATATGTGTTTTTTTTTGTTTTCGATCGATATAATGCTTTCTCTTTCAATTACTATATCGAGTGCGGATACTGTAACGAACCAAATTAATACCAACTTAATCCCCGCCGTTAGGGCTGCAAATGAACCGAATGAACACGAATAAGACCTTGTCCGTGTTCGTTTGTTAAGAAATATATGTGTTCACGAACTGTTCATGAACAATTACCGAACGAGATATTATGTTTGTGTTTGTTTGATAACGAAATGAAATTTTTCATGTTCGTTTGTGTTTGTTTGATAATTTTAGGCAACGAACGAAAATGAACCTTGATGAACACAAATGAGCACAAATTAATATTCATGAACACAAATGGAAACAAACGAACACAAACAAGAGTTTATGAGCAGAAGATATAATACATTGACACTTATTACATATTTTGTTTGTCAATATTTTAAAGTATTTAAATAAAATACAAAAACTAAAAAAAATAATGAACTATCGAATACGTTAGCAAACGTTCACGAACATAAACAAACAAACATGACCTCTTGTTCATGTTTGTTCATTTAACTAAACAAACAAAATTTAGAAAACTAAATGAGAACTTAACAAAAGTACATAATATATAATATGTAATCAAATAATAAAAAAAAAACTAAAATTCGTATGCTTATTTTTAAACCAATAAACATAAAAAAGAGTTTTTATTCTGAATGAGAACAGACATGGGTCACTATCACAAGTTACCAGTCAAAATATTAATAATATATTGGTTTAGTGGTTTGACTATTAACCTAAAAGTCATACCTTCTTTATCTTCTTCATTTTAGTTCTCTTTACTGTAAAATTTACACAGCTAGCGCCGGTTGCCGGAGATCTCCGAAGGTGTTATTTTCACCATTTTAATCTTCACTTTAACTTCTCCGCAAGATACATGAAGGGTCAAAGCGTCAAAACTACAAAAAAGTTTCTTCGTTGCATATACAGGTTACATAAGGATTCGGCTGGCCGGAGGGTCAATGGACCCTCCTGACCCCCCTGTGGTTCCGCCCTTGCCTGGGCCGACTCCTTTATGTGGGTTATAATATGCGACGAATGTAGTGGTGATGGCTTCAATCGACATGGGAGGTTTTAAAGTAATTAATTCTCTAGGTTTGACTAGGCGACGGTTGTAGTACATGATATAATAGCGGTTTGACACCGGTGGTGAAAGGTTGCGGTGGTGAGAGGGGGGGCTATATCAGATTGTGATTTAGGATTTTTAAATGGTTTTTATGAAATGGTGGATAGAAGGCAGCCAGATTGGTGGTTTTACCTAAGGATGCGGTTTTTTAAAGTGAAGATAAGGTTTTGACAGTAAAAAACGTAAAAGTCTTCCAATTAATTATTTTGTGCTCGATCTGTAATTTTCAAATTTGAATTTTGTTTCCATGGAATGTGAATTGTGAACTTTGTTTCAATGATTTCTGTTGCATAATTGTTTAGATCTCGCCGCATGTGTATTGATTCGAATACCTATATGTTATTCTATCGTATCGATGGAATTTTGATTGAAATAATTTGAATGTTGTTTCAATTGTACGGATTGTGATTTTTGTTTAAATGATTTTGTATCACATAAATGATTAGATCTAACCACATGTTTATCGTTTCAATTGCCTGATTCTTATCTTCTTTGTTAATTTATCATATCATTGGAATTCTGATTGAAATAGTGTGGTGTTTTAGGCTAGAGTTTAGGTAAAGCCAAAAGAATGTTTTGCAAAAACTTAAGAATTTTCGTGTTTTGATACGCTGATACAAGAGTCATGAATAATCAACCTCCCGCTGCAACGCGCTGAGTTATCTTGTATGGGTCTATGATGATTTGTTTTTGCTCTTATGCTTGTGTATTTATGTTGTACGGCTGGGCTAATATTATGTTAGCTGATCCTTGGATTTTTTTCCTTGGTAATAAATGGTGTTTTTTGTTGGACGTTAATAAAAGTTATGTTATAATGTTAGAAAAGAATTAGATTTTGAGAAAATTGTACGTAGTATATGACCATGATGTTTTACCCTCAAAAAAAAAAAAAAAAAAAAAAAAAGACATGGTTATGCTCATGATAGTCAATTACCTGTGTGATTAAGGTTAGGCAAGCAACGCGAGTATCAATGTATACTTAAGCTATTAGATACACATTAGAAATGTTATTACTAGACATCTCAATGTGATGCGTAAGGACACCTATCGGAATCGTCATCTCGCGAGGTTGTCGGTATTTAGACAATGTTGTATCAGCAACTAATGGCTATAACCACAACTGGTCGGAGTAAAGGTTAGGGCGAATGTTTGGCAATTATGAAATGAGTTCTCACCCATAACGAAGGTGCCACTAAGCCATTGTTTTAAAGATCTACTGCATGTGCCCGCTGTAATATCTTTTTTTCACCACTTAGTTTATGTACTTTATCTTTATGGTTATTTTCAAGTTATTCCACAAATCAATTGTACAATTTTGTTTTAGTATATACAAACACACTGCAAATTTCTTATTTTCTTTTTGGCTTGAAATTTTACAATTGATGAAAAATGCACAAAATATAAGAACATGGAGATCACTTAAAGTTAGCAAGCTTCACAAACATTTGCAGATGGATAACTTGAAAAAGGTTATTCGATTAAATGGTGTATAAATTCACATTTTTGTTTTAAATGTTTTTGTCGTCGTTTACTTACTACTTACAACAGTTTTACGCCCCCCGCCCGCAATGCGGGGGTTAAACACTAGTTATACATAATAATTGAAAGAGGCCATGAACAGTGTTTTTGATTTTTTTTAATATTGTTTTTTTTAGGTTTTTATTATTATATTGTTTTATTAGTTTAATTGATTTAAATATTTATTTTTATATAACTTTTAAGACACAATCAAAGTATCAGGAGTAAACTGTCATTTTGGTCCCTGTGGTTTGGGCAGTTTTGCCATTTTAGTCCAAATCTCAAACATTTTAAATCTGAGTCCCTGTGGTTTGCATTTTGTTGCCATTTTAGTCCAAATCTCAAAAACACTCATTTTTTACTGTTCCAGCATGCCTTTTTTGTCTTTTTGTGCAGGGGTATATTTGTCCAAGTACATTTCATTAAACATTTTCTTAATTAAAAATTTAAAGTAAATAAATTATTAATTCCTTTATATACCCTTATTAATATTCAATATTCATAGAAACCCCCCCCCCCATCATTTAATAAAATCCTAGGCCTCAAAAGATAAAAACCTAAAATCCTTCATCAGTCGCACACCCTTTCTCCCTCATCTGATCAGAACCCTCCGGTCGTCGGAGCCGGAGTTCCGACCAAGAGCTGGTGCTCTCTACCTGTTCGACAAGCAAGCCTTAACCCCCCTTTTCTTACTTGTACATACCTGCACCCACCCATCTCTCACCCAAAACCCTCTATCTCCTCTCTGTCGTTCAGCTGATTATACACACTGATGTCCCACAGATGATGTGAGGAAGAAAATGGCGAAGAAAGAGATAGATGATTTGTGAAGGAAAGCCGGCAACGGCGGCCGCACCGGTGGCGGCGGCAGTAGAAATAACGTGGGGACGATGACGAAGAGGACTGATGATGATGACCGATGGTGATTTTGGAAGATAGTGGTAGTGGTGGAGGATTGTTCATATTGTTCACTTATGTCAGCATCTACTTCAGCATAATGTTCATATTGTTCTACTGTGGGTTAGGGTTTTAGTTGGAGAAGATGATGTGCCGATCTACTGTGGGTTAGGGTTTTTTTTGGGTTGAAGATGATCTCTGGTTAGGGTTTTATTTGGGAGGTTGAAGATGATGTAAATGGGGAACGAGAACTGATAAGGTATTTATTTGGGGGTTTTTTAATTAAGAAAATATTTTAATGAAATGTACTTGGACAAATATACCCATGCACAAAAAGAGAAAAAAACATTGTTGGAACAGTAAAAAATGAGAGTTTTTGAGATTCGGACTAAAATGGCAACAAAATGCAAACCACAGGGACCCAGATTTAAAAAGTTATTTGGACTAAAATGGCAAACCTGCCCAAATCACAGGGACCAAAATGGCAGTTTACTCAAGTATCAGTTATCAAACAAGAAATCATAAAAATGAATATATAGTACCGTATGGTAGCGATACGATATTAATTCATCGAAAGCAAAAACACTAAAAATAAATATTGATACGAATACAAATGTTATTCAATCGGTTTTGATTGAATTTGGTACGATAGCGGCACAATATACGTTTAAAAAATATATATCGTAATGTTGAAATAAAAAGAGCGGAACAATTGTTTTTGATTTTTTTCAATATTGTTTTCTCTAAGGTTTTATTATTTTATTGGTTTATTACTTTAATTGATTTCAGCATATTTTGTTCTCTCATATAACTTTTAAGATACGATCAAAGTACCCGTTATCAAACAGGAAACAATAAAACGGAATGTATACCGGTACCGATGATGTTCGATACAATATGGAAGCGATACAGTATCAGTTTATTGGAAGTAAAAAAAAACTAAAAATAAAAAAAAATATTGGTACCGATACAAATGTTGTTCAATTGGTTTCGATTGGGCTTGGTATGATAGCGGCAGAATATCCGTTATCAAAAAAATATCGTAATGTTGAAATAAAATAAACATAAAATGCAAGCGAACCGAACCAATATCAACTGAACAACATATATAGGTACCATATTAATATGTGTTTTTTTTTGTTTTCGATCGATATAATGCTTTCTCTTTCAATTACTATATCGAGTGCGGATACTGTAACGAACCAAATTGATACCAACTTAATCCCCGCCGTTAGGGCTGCAAACGAACCGAACGAACACGAACAAGACCTTGTTCGTGTTCGTTTGTTAAGAAATATATGTGTTCACGAACTGTTCATGAACAATTACCGAACGAGATATTATGTTTGTGTTTGTTTGATAACGAAATGAAATTTTTCATGTTCGTTTGTGTTTGTTTGATAATTTTAGGCAACGAACGAAAATGAACGTTGATGAACACAAATGAGCACAAATTAATATTCATGAACACAAATGGAAACAAACGAACACAAACAAGAGTTTATGAGCAGAAGATATAATACATTGACACTTATTACATATTTTGTTTGTCAATATTTTAAAGTATTTAAATAAAATATAAAAACTAAAAAAAATAATGAACTATCGAATACGTTAGCAAACGTTCACGAACATAAACAAACAAACATGACCTCTGTTCATGTTTGTTCATTTAACTAAACAAACAAAATTTCTTGTTTGTGTTCCTTTGTTTAATAAACGAACAAACGAACGAACACAAACGAACATCCCGCCGAACGATTCACGAACTGTTCACCAAACGTCTGGTTCGTTTACAGCCCTACCCGCCGTGAAGTGTGGAGGAATATCACTAGTTATACATATGAATATGAAGAGCTGATGAACAGTGCCTATATTAATTCTTTTAGTTCAAACTCAAAAACAAAAAAAAAAAATAGTCTTTTAATTTAATAGATTATTCTATTACATTATTATAATTATAATTGTTATTTTTATTTTTATCCGATATGTCTTAAATGTCAACATCTACACGTGTGATTTAGTTAACGAAGATTTTTCAATACCGAGAACCTAGATCAGAGAGTAAAAAAGCCGTAAGTTTCACAATGGTTTAAAACTAAAATGGGATATACCAGGCTAGGATTCGAGTTACAGGAACAAGGGCCAAACCAACCACCCAAGAATGGAATCGTTGAGTGAAAACACTTGACAACCTGCTGGAAGCACCTTTTCTTGCCACCAGACCTTTCTCCATCAATTAGGAATCTGATGCCGTCACTAAACACATTCCTTAAATTGTAGACATTTTTTGAGTGTTTATTTTTTAGTGTCTAATCCGCATATATATCACCATTGCTCTTGATTTTCTTGATTGTATATCTCTTAAATGTTAACATATACACGTGTGATTTAGTTTACGAAGATTTTTCAATGCCGAGAACCTCGATCTGAGAGTAAAAAAGGCGTAAGGTTCACAATGGTGTACAACTAAAATGGGATATACCGGGCTAGGATTCGAGTAACAGGAACAAGGGCCAAACCAACCACCCGAGAATGGAATCGTCGAACGAAAACACTTGACAACCTGCTGGAAGCACCTTTTCTTGCCACCAGACCTTTCTCCATCAATTAGGAATCTGATGCCGTCACTAAACACATTCCTTAAATTGTAGCCATTTTTTGAGTGTTTATTTTTTGGTGTCTAATCCGCGTATATATCACCATTGCTCTTGATTTTCTTGACTGTATGTCTCTAATGTCAACATATACATGTGTGATTTAGTTTACGAAGATTTTTCAATGCCGAGAACCTCGATCAGAGAGTAAAAAAGGCGTAAGCTTCACAATGGTGTAAAACTAAAATGGGATATGCCAGGCTAGGATTCGAGTTACAGGAACAAGGGCCAAACCAAACACCCAAGAATGGAATCGTCGAGCTAAAACACTTGACAACCTCCTGTAAGCAGCTTTTCTTGCCACCAGACCTTTCTCCATCAATTAGGAATTTAATGTCGTCACTAAACAAATTCCTAAAATTGTAGCCATTTATTGAGTGTTTATTTTTTGGTGTCTAATCCGCATATAGATCACCATTGCTATTGATTTTCTTGACTGTATATCTCTTAAATGTCAACATATACACGTGTGATTTAGTTTACGACGATTTTTCAATGCCGGGAACCTCGATCAGAGAGTAAAAAAGGCGTAAGGTTCACAATGTGGTAAAACTAAAATGGGATATACCGGGCTAAGATTCAAGTTACATGAACAAGGGCCAAACCAACCACCCAAGAATGGAATCGTCGAGCGAAAACACTTGACAACCTCTTGTAAGCAGCTTTTCTTGCCACCAGACCTTTCCCCATCAATTAGGAATCTGATGCCGACACTAAACACATTCCTAAAATTGTAGCCATTTATTGAGTGTTTATTTATTGGTGACTAATCCGCATATATATCACCATTGCTCTTGATTTTCTTGAGTGTATATCTCTTAAATGTCAACATATGCACGTGTGATTTAGTTTACGAAGTTTTTTCAATGCCGAGAACCTCGATCAGAGAGTAAAAAAGGCGTAAGTTTCACAATGGTGTACAACTAAAATGGGATATACCGGGCTAGGATTGAAGTTACAGGAACAAGGGCCAAACCAACCACCAAAGAATGGAATCGTCGAGCGAAAACACTTGACAACCTCCTGGACGCAGCTTTACTTGCCACCGGACCTTTCTCCATCAATTTGGAATCTGATGCCGTCACTAAATACATTCTTTAAATTGTAGCCATTTTTTGAGTGTTTATTTTTTGGTGTCTAATCCGCATATATATCACCATTGCTCTTGATTTTCACGATTGTATATATCTTAAATGTAAATATATAAATGTGTGATTTAGTTTACGAAGATTTTTCAAGGCCGAGAACCTTGATCAGAGAGTAAAAAAGGCTTAAGGTTCAGAATGGTGTAAAACTAAAATGGGATATACCGGGTTATGATTCATGTTACAGGAACAAGGGCCAAACCAACCACCCAAGAATATTAGGAATCTGATCCCGTCACTAAACACATTCCTTCAATTGTAGCCATTTTTTGTGTGTTTATTTTTTGTTGTCTAATCTGCATATATATCACCATTGCTCTGGATTTTCTTCACTGTATATCTCTTAAATGTCAACATATACACGTGTGATTTAGTTTACGAAGATTTTTCAATGCCAAGAACCTCGATCAGAGAGTGAAAATGCGTAAGGTTCACAATGGTGTAAAACTAAAACGGGATATACCGGGCTAGGATTCGAGTTACAGGAACAAGGGCCAAACCAACAACCCAAGAATGAAATCATCGAGCGAAACACTTGACAAGCTTCTGCAAGCAGCTTTTCTTGCCACCAGACCATTCTTCATCAATTAGGAATCTGATACTGTCACTAAACACATTCCTTAAACTGTAGCCATTTTTTGAGTGTTTTTTTTTTGGTGTCTAATCTGCATATATATCACCATTGCTCTTGATTTTCTTGACTATATATCTCTTAAATGTCAACATATACACGTGTGATTTAGTTTACAAAGATTTTTCAATGCCAAGAACCTCGATCAGAGAGTAAAAAGGGCGTAAAGTTCACAATGGTGTAAAACAAAAATGGGATATACCTGGCTAGGATTCGAGTTACAGGAACAAGGGCCAAACCAACCACCCAAGAATGGAATCGTCGAGCGAAAACACTTGAAAACCTCCTGGAAACAGCTTTTCTTGCCCTCAGACCTTTCTCCATCAATTAGGAATCTGATGCCGTCACTAAGCACATTTCTTAAATTGTAGCCATTTTTGAGTGTTTATTTTTTGTGTCTAATCCGCATATATATCACCATTGCTCTTGATTTTCTTAACTGTATATCTCTTAAATGTCAACATATACACGTGTGATTTAATTTACGAAGGATTTTCAATGCCGAGAACCTCGATCAGAGAGTTAAAAAGGCGTAACGTTCACAATGGTGTAAAACTAAAATAGGATATACCGGGCTAGGATTCGAGTTACAAGAACAAGGGCCAAACCAACCAACCAAGAATGGAATCGTCGAGCGAAAACACTTAACAACCTCCTGTAAGCAGCTTTTCTTGCCTCCGGACCTTTCTTCATCAATAGGAATCTGATGCCGTCACAAAACACATTCTTTAAATTGTAGCCATTTTTTGAGTGTTTATTTTTTGGTGTCTAATCCGCGTATATATCACCATTGCTCTTGATTTTCTTGATTGTATATCTCCTAAATGTCAACATATACACGTGTGATTTAGTTTACGAAAATTTTTCAATGCCGAGAACCTCGATCACAGAGTAAAAAAGGAGTAAGGTTTACAATGGTGTAAAACTAAAATGGGATATACCGGGCTAGGATTCGAGTTACAGGAACAAGGGCCAAACCAACCACCAAAGAATGAAATCGTCTAGCTAAAACACTTGACAACCTCCTGGAAGCGGCTTTTCTTGCCACCAGACCTTTCTCCATCAATTAGGAATCTGATGCCGTCACTAAACACATTCCTTAAATTGTAGCCATTTTTTGAGTATTTATTTTTTGGTGTCAAATCCGCATATATATCACAATTGCTCTTGATTTTCTTGACTGTATATATCTTAAATGTTAACATATACACGTATGATTTAGTTTACGAAGAGTTTTCAATACTGAGAACCTCGATCAGAGAGTAAAAAAGGCATAAGTTTCAAAATAGGGTAAAACTAAAATGGGATATACCGGGATAGGATACGAGTTACAGGAACAACGGCCAAACGAACCACCCAAGAATGGAATCTTCGAGCGAAAACACTTGACAACCTCCTGGAAGCAGCTTTTCTTGCCACCAGACCCTTCTCCATCAATTAGGAATCTGATGCCGTCACTAAACACATTCCTTTAATAGTAGCCATTTTTGAGTGTTTATTTTTTGGGGTCTAATCCACATATATATCACCATTGCTCATTATTTTCTTGACTGTATATCTCTTAAATGTCAACATATACACGTGTGATTTAGTTTACGAAGATTTTTCAATGCCGAGAACCTCGATCTGAGAGTAAAAAAGGCGTAAAGTTCACAATGGTGTAAAACTAAAATGGGATATACCTGGCTAGGATTCAAGTTACAGGAACAAGGGCCAAAACCAACCATCCAAGAATGGATTCGTCGAGTGAAAACACTTGACAACCGCCTGGAAGTAGCTTTTCTTGCCACCAGATCTTTCCCCACCAATTAGGAATCTGATGCCGTCAGTAAACACATTCCTTAAATTGTAGCTATTTTTTGAGTGTTTATTTTTTGGTGTCTAATCCGCATATATATCACGAGTGCTCTTGATTTTCTTGACTGTATATCTCTTAAATGTCAACATATACACGTGTGATTTAGTTTACGAAGATTTTTCAATGCCGAGAACCTCGATCAGAGAGTGAAAAATGCGTAAGGTTCACAATGGTGTAAAACTAAAATGGGATATAGCGGGCTAGGATTCGAGTTACAGGAACAAGGGCCAAACCAACCACCCAAGAATGAAATCATCGAGCGAAAACAATTGACAAGCTCCTGGAAGCAGCTTTTCTTGCCACCAGACCTTTCTCTATCCATTAGGAATCTGATGCTATCACTAAACACATTCATTAATTTGTAGCCATTTTTTGATTGTTTATTTTTTGGTGTCTAATCCGCATATATATCACCATTGCTCTTGATTTTCTTGACTATATATCTCTTAAATGTCAACATATACACGTGTGATTTAGTTTACGAAGATTTTTCAATGCCAAGAACCTCGATCAGAGAGTAAAAAAGGCGTACGGTTCACAATGGTGTAAAACTAAAATGGGATATACCGGGCCATGATTCGAGTTACAAGAACAAGGGCCAAACCAACCACCCAAGAATGGAATCATCGAGAGAAAACACTTGACAACCTCCTGGAAGCAGCTTTTCTTGCCATCAGACCTTCTCCATCAATTAGGAATCTGATGTCGTCACTAAACACATTCCTAGAACTGTAACCATTTTTTGAATGTTTATTTTTTGGTGTCTAATCCGCATATATATCACCATTGCTCTTGATTTTCTTAACTATATATCTCTTAAATGTCAACATATACACGTGTGATTTAGTTTACAAAGATTTTTCAAGGCCGAGAACCTCGATCAGAGAGTAAAAAAGGCGTAAGGTTCACAATGGTGTAAAACTAAAATGGGATATACCGGGCTATGATTCGAGTTACAGGAACAAGGGCCAAACCAACAACACAAGAATGGAATCGTCGAATGAAGACACTTGACAACCTCCTGGAAACAGCTTTTCTTGCCACCAGACCTTTTTCCATCAATTAGGAATCTGATGCCGTCACTAAACACATAACTTAAATTGTAGCCATTTTTTGAGTGTTTATGTTTTGGTGTCTAATCCGTATATATACCCCATTGCTCTTGATTTTCTTAACTGTATATCTCTTAAATGTCAACATATACACGTGTGATTTAGTTCACGAAGATTTTTTAATGCCGAGAACCTCGACCAGAGAGTAAAAAGGGTGTAAAGTTCACAATGGTGTAAAACTAAAATGGGATATACCTGGCTAGGATTCGAGTTACAGGAATAAGGGCCAAACCAACCATCCAAGAATGGAATCGTCGAGTGAAAACACTTGACACCTGGAAGTAGCTTTTCTTGCCACCGGACCTTTCTCCATCAATTAGAAATCGGATGCCCTCACTAAACACATTCCTTAAATTGTAGCCATGTTTTGAGTGTTTATTTTTTGGTGTCTAATCCGCATATATATCACCATTGCTCTTGAGTTTTTGACTGTATATCTCTTAAATGTCAACATATACACATGTGATTTAGTTTACGAAGATTTTTCAATGCCGAAAACCTCGACCAGAGAGTAAAAAAGGTGTAACGTTCACAATGGTGTAAAACTAAAATGGGATATACCTGGCTAGGATTCAAGTTACAGGAACAAGGGCCAAAACCAACCATCCAAGAATGGATTCGTTCGAGTGAAAACACTTGACAACCGCCTGGAAGTAGCTTTTCTTGCCACCAGACCTTTCCCCATCAATTAGGAATCTGATGCCGTCACTAAACACATTCCTTAAATTGTAGCTATTTTTTGAGTGTTTATTTTTTGGTGTCTAATCCGCATATATATCACGAGTGCTCTTGATTTTCTTGAATGTATATCTCTTAAATGTCAACATATACACGTGTGATTTAGTTTACGAAGATTTTTCAATGCCGAGAACCTCGATCAGAGAGTGAAAAATGCGTAAGGTTTAAAATGGTGTAAAACTAAAATGGGATATACCGGGCCATGATTCGAGTTACAAGAACAAGGGCCAAACCAACCACCCAAGAATGGAATCATCGAGAGAAAACACTTGACAACCTCCTGGAAGCAGCTTTTCTTGCCATCAGACCTTTCTCCATCAATTAGGAATCTGATCCCGTCACTAAACACATTCCTTGAACTGTAACCATTTTTTGAGTGTTTATTTTTTGGTGTCTAATCCGCATATATATCACCATTGCTCTTGATTTTCTTGACTATATATCTCTTAAATGTAAACATATACACGTGTGATTTAGTTTACAAAGATTTTTCAAGGCCGGGAACCTCGATCAGAGAGTAAAAAAGGCGTAAGGTACACAATGGGGGGGGGGATATTCCACGGTCCTACCAACTGCCGAGGTGATCCCACCTCGCAGACCGCCACCCAGCAAGCCTGAGTCTGGGGGTAAATCCGCTACCGTAGGGGCATTGGGAACGAGCAAGACTCGAACCCACCACCTCCGGGTTAGAATGCGGGCGGGTGGCCATTGGGCTGACACCTAATGGTTTATGGTTCACAATGGTGTAAAATTAAAATGGGATATACCGGGCTATGATTCGAGTTACAGGAAAAAAGGCCAAACCAACCACACAAGAATGGAATCATCGAACGAAGACACTTGACAACCTCCTGGAAGCAACTTTTCTTGCCACCAGACCTTTCTCCATCAATTAGGAATTTGATGCCGTCACTAAACACATTATTTAAATTGTAGCCATTTTTTGAGGGTTTATGTTTTGGTGTCTAATCCGCATATGTATGACCATTGCTCTAGATTTTCTTAACTGTATATCTCTTAAATGTCAACATATACACGTGTGATTTAGTTTACGAAGATTTTTTAATGCCGAGAACCTCGATTAGAGAGTAAAAAAGGTGTAAAGTTGACAATGGTGTAAAACTAAAATGGGATATACCTGGCTAGGATTCGAGTTACAGGAACAAGGGCCAAACCAACCATCCAAGAATGGAATCGTCGAGTGAAAACACTTGACAACCTCCTGGAAGTAGCTTTTCTTGCCACCGGACCTTTCTCCATCAATTAGGAATCTGATGCCCTCACTAAACACATTCCTTCAATTGTAGCCATTTTTTGAGTGTTTATTTTTTGGTGTCTAATCCGCATATATATCACCATTGCTCTTGATTTTTTTGACTGTATATCTCTTAAATGTCAACATATACACGTGTGATTTAGTTTATGAAGATTTTTCAATGCCGAGACCCTCGATCAGAGAGTAAAAAAGGCGTAAGGTTCACAATCGTGTAAAACTAAAATGGGATATATCGGGCTTGGATTCGAGTTACAGGAACAATAGCAAAACCAACCATCCAAGAATGAAATCATCGACAAAAACATTTGACAACCTCCTCATCCAATAATAGCCCATCACAATTACTAACTCATCACATTGTTGAATTTAGTTGTAGCCCATATGACTTTATTAATTCCCCATTATAAATATGAAGTTTCTTGTAAATAAATTGCTAAAACCAATTAGCAATTATTTTTTCCTTCAACCACTTGAAATATAATTTGCGTTCATTCTTTTAAGTCTCCGCAAAAGTGAAACCACACTTTTAGTTTATTTTTTTTTATAATATAGCTTTTATAATATCCATGACAAGCCAACATGATAAAAAAATCTAATTAATCGTTTTAACTTCATTTTTGTTTCATAACTGATAAAAAAATTAAAAACGAATCAATGTATCGGATTTAATACTAATATCAATGCATTTTTACCATAATTAATATTCTACAATGTCTACTTAAAATGCACCGATCAAAGTGGCAAGATGAGTTGGCTTGCTTGGGAAAAAGTGGCAGCGTCGGTGTCTTTCGGGGGTCTCGGGTTGGGGTATCTTAGAGATGCTAACTTGAGTTTACTTTCCAAATGGTGGTGGAGGTTTAAAGTAAACCAAGACTCGTTGTGGCGTAAAGTCATATGGTCAATTCATGCTAATGGTCGCGGATGGAATCTGATTCCAGTTAAAGTTTCTATCAGTAGCACATGGAAGCAGGTGGCGAGCGTCCCGGGCATATTAGATCGTATGGGTATTGGTATGTCACTGTTAATAAAAGCAAACCTGCGAAATGGAAGAGGTATATTTTTCTGGCAGGATTGGTGGATCTCGGACAACATCTTATTAAAAAAATTTCCACTCCTGTTTGCACTGGAAAGGAAAAAACAATCGCTGGTGGCTGATCGGGTGGGTTCGAGTCTGCAGATAGGTCAGTTCTCTTGGGATTGGCGTCGGGCTGTGTTCACAACTGAAGAGCAAACTGAGTTTGCAGCGTTGTTGCAGCTTCTGCAGGGAGCTGTCTATGTCCTCGGCACTGATTCATGGACATGGGCAGCAGGTAGTGATGCTGAATTTTCTGTAAAGAGTATGAAACGAAGTATTTTCCAGGCGACTAATGTGCTACCAGAGTCGCAATTCAAATGGTGCAGCTCGCTTCCAAAAAAAGTGGGTATCGTGGCGTGGAGGGCGTATTTGGATCGGCTACCAACAGCAGAAGCGCTGTCTAAACGACAAATTCAGTTGGAAACGCAGCAGTGTAGACTATGCGACAGTGCAGTGGAATCTACTAAGCATTTGTTTACGGGGTGTCCAATGTTCCTTGGTGTGTGGCAGGCGGTTTTTCGGTGGTGTAATGTACCAAACACCTTCGGTTTTCATGTCCGGGATCTCCTAAATATGCACAGATTAGCCAAGACGGGTAAAAGACCATAGAAGGTTTTATGTGGTGTGATACAAACGACTTTTTGGAGTATGTGGCGTGCAAGGAATGATCCCATCTTTAACCAGAAACCGGTATCGGGGCGGAGTCTTTTGGAAGAAATCAAGGTAATGAGCTTCCTGTGGATTGTTAATCGCGGGAAATTATCGGACATGACGTGGGATTCTTGGTGTTTTTTTGATACGGCAAAGATGGGATAATCGTTGTTAGTGTGTTTTTTTTCGGAGTGTTTGTTTCTCGGACTTTGTATCCCGGATTTCTTGCTAGCCTCTTGCTAGCTTTCTAATAAAGTTTGTTTTGCCGTTCAAAAAAAAAAATTCCCACACTTATATTTTTTCGTCCCAAAAAATTATTTGCAGTGGAATCACAATCAAATCATCGACATTCAATATATTCATTTAATGCATTAACAAATCAAATCACACGTTAACTAAGATTGCAGGTATACGATCCACTTAAACCTAACCTCCAGCTTCCGAGCCCTTATCCACAATTGATTTAAGTTCAAGTAATTATAAGTATCTATGGATCTCACACTCAAAATATTACAACGCCACCTAATATCGTTTCAAGCTTATAAGGTTAAAAGATTTATAATCTACCGTCTTATATAAAAAAAAAACCTCTTATGTTATTCCGATTAAACTTATGATGGATAAATGGATGATATTGCGAGCTTAACATGTTTTTGCTTATGATCAGTTTAGCGGGCATACCCCACACGAGTCACCATCCCCATGGTTAATGTCATAAACTTCACATATTTTTTAACTCCACCTAGAGGGTATGTACCGCATGAGTCGCTATCCCCGCGGCAAATACCATAGGCTTCGTTTTTCTTTTTTTTTTTTCAACATGTGCTCAAATGAATGGATGGAATATTTTTTTTCGGGCGCCACACTGTTTCGGATTTGTTTTCACAAAAAGAAACAGGTGTGACAGTTTAATCGGAAAACCTTATAAGTTTTTTACTTACGACGTACCTCTTATACTCTCCACAGTTTCAGTTTTGCCATAGCTCCTAAGGTGAGAACCCACAAGACTCCTAATTTAAGGTATACTATATCAATCCTAAGAAACCTTTCAACTGGTTGGGCCTACCCACACATCCTAAGTTAGACGCGTAATCGACCGTTTGTTATCTCATATATACTAGTGGGAATGTCCGCGCGTTGCGGCGGGTGTCCTAACTGATATAAGATTCAATTATGATGTCCATTACAAATGTTGACGTTACACAATCCGTATGACATTTTTCACCTGTCACACAATCCATACCTGTGACTCATTTTCATCTGACGACCTGTGTGACCACTTTTTGCCCATCATACGGCCCATATGACCATAACTTTCACCCATAACTTTCACCATATGTAGAAAAACAAAACAAAACTATAATAATAATTATTATTATTAACAAAACAAGTAACTATATATTAAACTGTTTTGATTTTGAATTATTAAAATCACGAAACATAGTTGCAATGAGCATCAAATTCAGTACATTTTGGTCCAATGCGGCAATCCCCAATTTCAATTCACATCACATAGAAATAAAAATTACTTGATTCTTCATTGGTCATGAGGGCTTGATATGGTGTTGGAAGTGAAATAACAAGGTGTGCAGTATACCCTTTTATTGAGATCCAAGCGAAACACATGAGATCCAAATAACAAGTTACGCGATAGGTTTCCTGAACAAGCCACCACCAATCATTTGAAATAGATATAAAGCGAACTACAGAATGTATCCATTACCCTATTTATTTGCAACTCTTGTAGTAAATTTATCTATACAAAAAAACCAGCTCGACAAATTTGTTTGTCCCTTCGCTGAGCCTTCTTTATGAACAAGCCACGACCAATCATTTGAAGACGATATAAAGCGAACTACAGAATGTATCAATTACACTATTTATTTGCAACTCTTGTAGTAAATTTATATATACAAAAAAACCAGCTCGACAAATTTGTTCGTCCCTTCACTGAGCCTTCTTCATGAACAAGGGACCAATCATTTCCGATCCACGTCTGCATTTAACTGAAGAAAAGAAACCATTAATAATCTAGATTAATAAAAACAGTACATTTATATATAAACGTTAGCGGGTCAACCCAACTCAACCTGCTCAAAAATCTACCCATTTTGAATTGTTATCCAACCCACCTAACAGGTCCGTTTTGCCGTCTCTAGTTTCAAGACTGAAAGATAACAGTACTAATCCATGCTTTAAGAGAACTGACCTTAACCATAACCATGTCATCATTGACACAAGTTGCATAGTGGAAATGTTAGGTTTAAAAGTAAGCTATGATTCTCACACAAATAGTTTCAAGGCCAGGTGAAATCAAAATTCAAATCTTGTTCTTTTTCCACTTATATTACTATAAATAACTCAAACTTTTATTCACTCCCAGTTATGAGATGGTGCCATGGCATTATCATCAAAAGATCTGCCTATATTATCGCCTCAGTAGACACATAAATATTTTGGATATACTAAACCTAAAAATACAGAAAGAAAAAAGAAATTACATTTTACCTTACATTCAGGGGCGGAGCTTAGTGGGAACCGGGGGGTGCATCCGCCCTCCAATGTTTTGGTTAGAAGTGTAAAATTTCCGATTTTTCGTCCGAAATTTTAAAATTATATAGGATCGCCCCATTACAAAACAAAACGATGTTAAGCAAATCCAAAAAAAAATAAAAAAAAAAAACTAAAAACAATTGTTTCTTCTTACCAACCTCGTTTGGCCTTACTGCTACCCAAGGAAAAAAGCTCGCCTTTTACAATGTTCATTAATCTTCCTAATTGAAGTACATATCGCTTCATCACAAGCTTCAATCTCTTTACCTTTCTTAGTGTCAGCTAGTGGGAATGCCCGCGTGTTGCCGCTGGTACATATTGGGCACACGTCGTTAACAAGGGAATATGTCAAATGGGTCATATGCTTCTAATCATAGATTGAAGACCAGTTAAGAAAAACAATTAAAGGACAAAAAAGATAGCAATGCGACCTCTCTTAGAGCACCAATGTGTGGCAAAACACTCATGTCATTCTTTATTCAAATTACAAAATCCTTTGGTGTAGGAGTACTAAAAAAACAAATGATCTGCAGCCACAAAAGCAACAAACAAGAAAAAGAAAATACAATATACAAGGTAATAAATGGTAAAAAAGAAAATACAATATATAAGTACTAAAAAACGCTTCTGCGCATGTGCATTGGGCTGTCATGAATCTTTAGGAAAGACGTAATAATGGTAATGAAAACAAAATAGAATGGTGAACATAACATGGCTGATTGTAGAACTCAGCACGGGCTTCTTTTTCAGCGTTACGGCTTGCTTCCCCTGCTGTAAGCTTCAGATCTCTTCCTTGCGATTCAATCAAAGCACCGATAAACTCAACAAGTGACTGACTGAACCCAAGGAAAAAAGCTCGCCTTTTATGATGTTCATTAATCTTCCTAATTGAAGTACATATCGCTTCATCACAAGCTTCAATCTCTTTACCTTTCTCAGTAGCAGCTAGTAAAGCATTCAGTTGCCTTTGTAACTGGAAACGGGACATCCACCAACACATCATAACACGCATTTCCAACTGGACTATTTCCAGAAAGTTTAATCTTATATTCCAAATGTATAGGCTGTGGTCCATATGTACATGCAATCCATTTTTTTACTACTGACATACGTTTTTAGTTCTGGGTTTTCTATCTTGTTCATAGCTAAGAACCACCTAAACCGGCTTTGTGGTTAAAAAAAAAAAAACCTATGAAGTATGGGTTTCTTCAGGCCTATTGTTAGGAATGAGTTTTCTTTGCACTTTTCTTTCCATTAATCATGTTTATTTCCCATCCCTAACATGGTCACCATTAGTATATTTGCACAATAAATATTAGTGGATTTGCAAGAAAAATGAGAACAGACCCAACATTTATAAAACTAATGCCACATACAAAATCTAATTACCAATAGAAATAACATACCTTATGATCCAGACATCACAAAAAAGAACAGCAAACATATGACAATACTATTTCTAAATACTATTTCTAAATTGGAATCCAAAACTATTGAACCAGTTAAGAGCTCTTAATTTTTAACTACAACTTTCATCTCCAGTTAAGAGCTCTTAATTTTTAACTACAACTTTCATCTCCAGTTAAGAGCTCTTAATTTTTAACTACAACTCCTAACTAAGTTCCAAACTTCCAACCGTACAACATAAATTGGAGTTCAACAAACAAAGGTAACCTAAATCGACGCATAATTCGAATGCGAGAACAAAGATGGAGATGAACATACTATGATCAACAACATTGAGAGTAAATATATGAAAATGTCCAATACCGACATGAAAATGTCCAATACCGACACGGTTGTCGTTCTTTTATTGTTGTACAGTCGCCGGAAAACCAATCTCGAGTAGTCGCGTGGATTTAATCATTAATAATCACACTTGATCTAAGCCAAAAAAACATAACACTAACATCATACACAACAAAAATATCAAAACTGTAAAATATATACATATATACATATATATATATATCAAACCCATCACCTGGTAAATGATATATCCACATCCTTTCTTTCTTCCCTCTCAAACATCCTTCCTTAGCGATCGAAATACCCAACAGATGTGTAAACATACGGACCTTAAGATTTCACCCTGAAATTAGAACAAAAACGACAACAAATTAGGTAAAAATAAAGCCTGGGAATAACCTAGAAATTCGTCTCGCCTGCTGAGACGCAAAGGAAACTTCAAACTCAGCGAATCATCCTAAACCATATTTAGAAACCCTAAATCAGAAAGACAAAGGAAAAATTGAGCCCATAACAAACAATAATGATTGTGTATCTAATATACAAAATCGCATTACCTTAACACCGTCGTATGAAACAAACAAAAAGGCATATCCGCTGGTCCAAGTGCTGGAGAAGGAGAATTGATCGGATTTATGGGATTGAAATCGTAGGGTTTTGGTGGCTTTTGGTGTGATGTCAGTTTCATCGATCAAATCTTAATGATGATAACAGTAATTGATTTCAGTTTCATGGGGAAGAATTGATTTCAAAGTTGACTGTATTAGTAATTGAACTGACGTTTGCTTCTCCCCTGTTCGGCTGGTTGATTTCCTTAACCATGGTATATTACAATGAGTTGGAGGCCGGTTATAGGGGACGGGGGCAATAATTGAAGAAAATGGGGGGGAAATAGCGATTTGAACTTACTTTTCACATGCCATCTTAAAATTAGGGGGTAAAATTACATCTTAGTCCTAAGGAGATGTATTATATAGTATTATAGATTAATCAAATGCCAACGATCCATTTATACCTATTATTTTCCATTTTATTGCAAAAATTTCTCGAAACATTTTCTATTTTTTCAATTTTTTTGGATTTTTTTTATTTTTTATTTTCACGACACGACTGACACGACTAAGACACACTAGACACTAGTCTCCCCTCCCCACACTTAATTCCTGCATTGTCCTCAATGGGACCGTATAGCATTTCTTTCGCGACCGCGTTCAGCAAAACTCGGGCTGCTCTCTACAAGTGATGTTCAAATCATCACCGTCCAAATGGAGATTGAGTATGGACAGTTCTGACTGAATCTTGATCTGATAAGCTCTATCCATTTTTCGAAGAATTCACCTGTACAAACTCAAACAGGACACCCAAGCGTAATACCGAACTAAATAAATATATATAATAATAAAATAAAAAGAAAGATATTTTTGGGTTTTTGTTTTTTTATATATTTTTTTGTATGTTTTTATTATTATTTTTTTTTTTTTTAGAAAACTAGAAAAACACTAAGCGCACTAATTCCCCGGCAACGACGCTAGTTTGATGACTATTGTTAGAGTCAATAAAAAACCTAATTAAACTACGTATATAGCGTAAGTAGGGTATCGTATCCACGGGGAATTTGTGGTTAGTGTTTAACTAGAGAATTATTATATATTAAAGAAAAGCAACTCCCACCCAGAATCCCGATTGCAAGTTTAGCACAAAAACCCGTTTACAGATTCATAACGCCACATAGACATGGCCTTGGAATTAATGAATTTGATTAATTATTAGGGATAGTTTTTAAGATTCACCATGCAACCTAATAACCCGTTTAATTATACCAATTACCCACCAATTTACCAACCCGCTAACAACGCAAGTGTGTTGCCAATACACTTGATAAACGACAAACAATTCAAATATAATAAACGTTTCACAAAATCAACATAAGTGGTCAAGATTTACCAGTTAATAAGAATCAGAAAAACAAATTTAATGTGAAAATCTAGAAATCAATCATCCAAGGAAAGTCACATAAGATAAAGGTAAAGTCCTCGAAGTTTCAGATTCTACGTTCACACCAAACTCAGTTTAATCATTAATTGGACACCACATAGACATGGTGCTGAAAAGTCGGTTAATTTAAGTGGTAATCAAAAACAGGTCTTTGTCATCAGATCTTTTACAGTTTAATTACCCTATTTACTAATGTGAGTCAACCTACTCTATGTCACCCAACAAGCTACAAGGTCTTGTCATCAACCGAGCAAGTTGTAACGCAAGAACTCAAACACATGCAAATAGTTTAAAATAACTAACTCATCAAATTGTTCATAGACGTCGTCAATGTCAAAGAAAAAAAAACAAATCCAAACCTGAATAAACGGAGAAAAGTTTTAAACCCTACGAACCGTACGTTTGAAAAAAGCCACCTAGACGCTCATGCCTTGAACCGTGTACAGCCGCCAAAAAGCGGTGGCTGCCCTTCCGTGCTCTGTCTTGCGTCCTCAATTTCACAGCCGTCCAATCCTTCCTCCAAAAAGATTTCAGACGTCACTTCTAATTCCCTCTTCACCGACTTGTTACATGGACTACCATGTAATTGATTAATAAAGCCCAATACTCATTTTGCCATCCAATTACTTTAGCCTCACTTTATTAATGGTAGGGCTGTTCAAATTGCTCGCCGCTCGTTCGGAAATTGCTCGGAAAATGCTCGTTCGATTTGACGCTCGGTTGTAAATGAGCCGCTCTGCTCGGTTCGGTTTGTAAACGAGCCAAGCATGAGCAAAGGTCCGCTCGGTTCGGTTCGGCTCGAATTATTATTTTTAGTTAGTATATATACATATACACTTGCATATATAATAAACATGCATATACACACACACATATATATATATATATACACACAAATATAAATTAAATTTAGAGTTTTATATGTACCACTCTATTAGATTTTGGTCCACTATATACAAATTTACAACTATATCTATACGTACTAGCCCAACCACGCAGATAAAAAAAATTATATCAAATCTAAAAGTTAAACCCTAAACCGATAAACGATAGTCTGCTCATCGCCTCAATGTTTCATGTCGTTACCCTAAGTCGATCGTCTCCTGCTCTCAACGTAATTGTTCGTGCAATATAATCATCGTCTCGTCGGCCACAACATTGTTATTCATAAGAAAAATATTATGCCATGAAATGTGCATGTTTTTAAAGACGTAAAAACTTGAGACCCAACATTGTCACAATCACTCTTAGCAAATTTAAATTGGGCGACACAGTTGTCTAAATCGCTCGAACTTCGCTCGACGCTCGCTCGGAATTTTTACCGCTCGAAAAATGCTCGCTTGATTTGAGGCTCGATTCTAAATGAGCCGCTACGCTCGGTTCGGTTTGTAAATGAGCCAAGCACGAGCAAAGGTCCGTTCGGTTCGGCTCGGCTCGTGAACAGCCCTAATTAATGGGTTATTAGATTTTATCATTCCAAATTATCGGCTATTGGCTGTTGTCACCCTCAACTATCACTTTGACGTCCGTCAACCCCAACTTAACACTTAGTGTGTTCTGTCACCAAATCGTTAACTGATCACTAACTTTAGATCTCGTTACTATACTTTTGGGGGTGTCATAGGGATCTTAGAAAGGTTTTAGGGATCTTAGGACACCCTAAATGTGTAGTAACAGAATCAAAAGTTAGTGATCAGTTAACGAGTGACAGAACACACTATGTGTTAAATTGGGGGTGTCGGACATCAAAGTGAGTTGGAGATGACAGTGACCAATAGCCAATAATTAGAGGTGATAAAATTCAATAACCCTGTCATCCAATAATAGCCCATCACAATTACTAACTCATCACATTCTTGAATTTAGTTGTAGCCCACGTGACTTTATTAATTCCCCATTATTAAAGTATGAAGTTTCTTGTAAATAAATTGCTAAAACCAATTAGCAATTATTTTTTCCTTCACCACTTGAAATATAATTTGCTTTCATTCTCTCAAGTCTCTGCAAAAGCGAAACCAACAACTTTTAGTTTTTTTTTATAATATAGCTTTTATAATATCCATGACAAGCCAACATGATAAAAAAATCTAATTAAACGTTTTAACTTCGTTTTTGTTTCATAACTGATAAAATATAAAAAGGAATCAATGTATCGGATTTAATACTAATATCAATGTATTTTTACAATAACTAATATTTAATAGTGTCTACTTAAAATGCATCGTTCAATGAGTAAGGAGGTGTTTGTTTTTTCTTCAAACATCTTCAAGAGAGCTGATCTCTGCAGGCGCGCATACAATACTCTTGAAGACTGTTTGTTTTTTTAACAGATCTGAACTCATCATTTTTTATCTTAAAAAAAATAAGCTATGGACCCCCTTCTTAAAAGTTAAAACATCTTCACAAAAACCCTAATATAGTCCTCCCTCATATACGCTTAAAACATCAACCCCGACCACATCGCCCCTCCCAGACGCCGCCGCTCCTCCTTCTGCGACTAGTTTTCCGGCGACCTCCCTCTTCTCCTCCGACCAGTAACTTCTTTTTTGTTTCTTGATTTAGCTTCTTAGACCTAATTTTTGCTTCTTGATTTAGCTTTTTTTTTTTTGCTTCTCGTTTGTTAGTCCTAATTTTGCTTCTTGATACATACAAAATATTGGTGTTAAAGTTCTTGAATGTTTAATATTCATTGGTGTTTATATTTCATAGAAGATAATTACATTAATGTTGGATTTGTTGAACATAAGGTTCTTGAATGTTGAACATAAAGTAGATGTTATTGAGCATGCAGACAGTATCAACTTATAAAAACAAACAATCTTTTATTTTCAGGTTGCAGAGCGTCAGACCACATCTTCAGTTGCAGACATGAAAACAGTTGAAATCAGCTTGCAGACAGTTTATGTCTGCGAAAACAAACAACACCTGAAAGTGGTTTGCACTACTTTAACTCTATTGGAAAAACGTAGTACATGATTCTAGAACCAAGCCACACCCAACATAGATCTCTATTTGCTCGATAACCGATTTGTTAACCAGGTATGGAACTTGATATATGAGGCTTTATCTTCCGAAACTTTCATTCTTTAACATTACAATTTACATGTGGCAAAATGGGTGAGTCAGGCTGGCTGGATAACGGACTAAAACAGGCAGTTTTTTTAAGATGGGTTGGGTTTGGCTAGAGCACCAGCACATTTTCATTTCTTATATTTCCAATTTCTTTTTTTTTTTAAAGATTCAATATCATTCCACACGAAAAAAGTGCAATTACAAAGCAATGGCAGGTAGTCGGGCAACAAGTTACGCCGCCACCCCCTTAAGTATGGTTAAACAAATAATCTACAGTTTTTGAAACACATAAAGGTTCTATACCTTTTAATAGCAGCTTGAGTTGTAGCTAGTAATTTTAGGTTCTTTCGTGTTAAGGAGTCTTCCTAGAACTAGTCTCTCTCTATCCTATGTGATAAGTATGGTTTGTCAACATCCCACTGTCATCTGAGACCCTACTAATAACTTTGCTACTGGTAGGATTTTACTTGGTTTGGTTGTTGTTTGTCTTCTTATGTTTTTTTCAGAAATGGAAGAAATAGATAAAAATAATGTAACATTCAACCTCCCGTACCACCAGTATTGTCAGTTTTGCTCACGAGAAGTTCATGGAATTATTATTTGTTGCCCTGGTAAAGAGTTCTTAGGAGGTCACCCATCTCGGTACTACTCCCACCTGATCACGCTTGTAGTAACATTAAGACAAAAACATGTTGGTAACATTTGAGGCGGGACATTCTTTATGAATCAAAAATATCTCTTATCACGACCAATTTGGGATTTCTAAAGTGTTAAAAATAATTTAATACTATTTGGAATCACACTAGAACATAAGTGTGTACCATGTTTCAGTATTTAATACTAGTAAACGAAAAGACACATGTTGCGGCATCGTCGCTAAATCATGAAAAAAGTAATGTTGAAACGTTAACATAACCCGCATGTTGGGGGAGGGCATTCGAATCTTTCTGAAGAAAAATGAAATCTTAACAAGAACGTTGCGTGTTGCAGCGTAAACCGTGAAAAAAAAATAACATCGAGATGTTCACACAAAACCACAAGTTGTGGGGGAGGGCGTTCTAATATTTATAAAAAATGAAATATTTTAATGAATGACGCATATTGTGGCGGCAACATTAAACCATGAAAAAAACTTCGAAATGTTAACATAAACTCGCACGTTGGGGGGAGAGGCGTTCGTATCTTTATAAAAAATGTCATCTTGGCGAAAACATGCACGATGCCGCGAGATTTGGAACTTTATATTAAAAAAAAGGCGAAAACGTTAAAAAATCACGATGTCGCAACAGGACACTTGTTAAAAACTCAAAATAATGTAACTTTGTTAAGGTTTATGGACTGCAGTGTAAGCTGGTAAAGGAAAAAAGAATTTTTCATTGAAGTTTAGGATTTATATGATAATTTTATTAAAACTTAAGGGCACAAATTGTAAGTGAAATTTACACTAAAAGACAAAGTACTTGGCTGGATAATATCTTTATCAATGTTTATGATTTTTATTGTTTGTTACTATATTCATACTTGCCAAGTTACATCAAAACAAAAGATAGACGGGCAACAAGCTGCGCCGTCACCCCTTTGTGAATTGCAAACCCTAATCTGCCAAAGACAAAATCTCGTCCCCCTGATGCCGAGCAATTGTTGTGGATGACCCGCTGGACCCTGGTCAGGAATTGGATAGCTTCTGGCGCTAGGGAGCCAAATGTGTCAAAGGCAAAAGGGACAAAAACATGTTGGTTCTCTGCACAAGCTTTAGCGTGCTTGAAAAAAATAAGCTAATTAAAAGTGCACAGGTAACCAAGTTTAACTACCTTAGACATAATTATTCAAATTAACTAACTTAGACATAATTATTCAAAAAATGTCTTTGAATGTCCAAATTTTAGCTAACTTATAAAAAACAGGGTTTAAAATTTTCAATATGTTTAGATAAAAGGTTTATTATTTATTATTTTTTAATATAATAAAACAAACATGAACGAACGTTAACGAACAAACATGAACGAACGTTAACGAACAAACATGAACGAACGTTAACGAACGAACATGAACGAACTTTAACGAACGAACAAGAATGGACGTAAGCGAATATATTACCAAACATTCACGAACGCAATCGAACGAGCGAGACCTTTGTTCGTGTATGTTCGCTAAGCTAACCGAACAAAATGTTTTGTTCGTGTTTGTTCGTTAGGCTAATCGAACAAACATAAATGAACTTCCCATCGACGATTCATGAATGGTTCGCTGAACGGCCGGTTCGTTTACAGTCCTAGCCGTGCGGAACTTGGTCTGCCAGTGGATCCACGTGAAACAATAGACACAAAGCGAGTAATAAATAGGTACAAGTATATGTAACAATAGATACAAGTAAACATAACACATAGCGACATAATATTTTGCATATTGATGATTCAAATAAGAAACATCTGAAACAGTGACAAATGATACACCACAAAAATATTTAGTTATAAAAAGGAGAAAGAAATAGATTCACTCATAAGTTGCAAAATGTGCCTTAAGTGGTTCCGCATAATAAAATAATATCCAAAAGAATCCAACAACAAGACACCCTAAAAATATATGAATTAATACCTAAACTAATAGAACAATAGAATGAGACTAGTGATTTGCGTTTTTGAGGACTTTTGTGTAAAAACATTATCTATAATCTATAATCTATAATCTATAATACTATATAAAGCATTTCAGTAGGATAAAGATGTAATTCTCCTTGCAATTTTAAGACGCATATGAGATTCCAAGCTAAATTTCCCCCACTTTCATCCCCTGCTTCCAAATATGCCACCCTTTAATTAGGTTTTAATGTTTGTTACGTTGTTGAACATCAATCGTTCGTTGTTCAATGAACGAATTTCAGTCTTGCTTCTCCACCTTCCCTTGTTCCCTCCCAAATTGTTTGTGCTTCCCACACACATATACAAGAGTCTCTGCCTCTCTTCGTTTTCAATTTGACGATAACTGAGCATATTGATCAAGTAGGTTACAAAATCGCAGATTTTTAGGGTTCATGTCGGTTGAAGGTTTCATGGTAAGTCAATTCTATGCCTGAAATGAGTTTTCGATATTTCACGTTTTTGTTTGTGTGCAATTGTTTTGCTCTCATTTATCGCTATTATATGCATCAATCATTATAGGTTTGGTACACATCTTGTAGATATAGGCTAACATTGCATGAATGAACCAGAGAATGATGAGGAGCTTCGTGAGTATAGCTTGCAGGTATAATTTTGTACACATCATTCTTTGAGTTGAATTGCCACATTTGCGAGTCCACATGGTAATTATTAGATCTCAGTTTTTTCCCACTGCTCCAGAAAGTAAGATACATAAATATGTCATCACATGGACAAGCAAATTGATAGAAAAACACTAATTGGGCGTTATGTTTGTGCCAAACAACCAGGACCTTCATTTTATTTTATAATCTTGTTCACCTTCTTTGATCTCCCATGGTGTTCTTCCTCAGCTGTAACTGCTTGGTTCGCCTTGTGGGCCCCACAGGTTACCACGGTCAACTCGGTATAATTGTGGGTCTTCCATTAGTCTTTCCATTGTGTCCATCATTTGTTGGACTGTTCTTACTGTTGGGAATCTGTCCCATAAGCCTGTAGTTGAAAAGATTGGATTTTGATTAGTATTTTGATGTTTTATGGACAAATTAATGAATTATACATGGCTGTATTATATTTTTATGATAAAAAGGCTGAGAAAAATTGAATCTTGGATTGAAATTTAGAATTGGTGGTGTAGGTATGCATATAAAAAGATTGAATCTTGATTTTTTTTTTTTTTTATCTTATCAAAGAACTATGCATACCCATATCACTACTTCAAGAAAAGAAAACATAATCAGAGTTTTGAGTTGAAAATTACTCTTGGAGCATAACCCTACGTCCCTACACAATAAAAGACTGAATCTTGATTGTTTTTTTTTTTTTTTTTTTTTTTGTTTTTTTAATCATATTTCGAAGAGTTATAAAAAATAGAAAGAAAAAGATTGTTTTTATTTTTATTTTTTGTATTTATATCAAAGAATTATACACACCCATGTCATTAGTTCAAGAACGGAAAAAACGGAATTTTGAGTTAAAAATTACTTTTGGAGCATAACGATGCAAACAAAGTTTGCTAAATAGCTTTAATGGTTTTACCTAAAGTGACCCGAGCTGCCCTCTCTGCCAATCCGATGAGGAAACTGCAGATCATCTCTTCATCGCCTGTTTCTTCGCTTCGAATATCTGGAACGCCATCAGCTCCTGGTGTAATATTCCTTCCATTTTTGCCTTCTCTATTCGTGATCTGCTGAATTATCACATCGACAGTAGGCTCCCGGAAAAGAAAAAAGAGGCGATTCACGGCATCATTATGATCACGTGCTGGACCATTTGGCGGGTTAGGAACAAAGTTAAATTCTCTAACGGGTCGGTTAGCATTAGTAACATTGTTTCGGAGATAAAGGCTCTCAGTTATTTTTGGTACTCGAATAGATCTAGACACAAAGGTATAGAGTGGAGGGATTGGATCAATTTTGTGAATATGTAATCTTGTTTTGTTTTGGCGGCCCGTCTTGGGTCGTCGTGTTTTTGTGAATGAAGTTTACCTTTCAAAAAAAAAAATAGCTTTAATGGTTTTAAAGATTAACATCTTTTACTGATGCAAGTATATGTGATGGCCCTTTCTGGCTTTTGTAGTTAATGTTGGCTTATCACATGCTGGCAGAATGATTCATGGATGCTCCTTGCAAGTTGTCTAAGATTCATAAAAATCAACAGATTCGAAGTCTTGGTGGCAGCGAAGTCTGATGTGGTGGTTGCTTGCTTCTTTATATATTGGCTTAAGGTGCTCAATCTTCTTGGTACAGATTTAATTAAAATAGGGTTTTTAGTTTTATAAGACCATGTGTAGTGGTAAATTGTTAGACCAAGTGTACTGGGGCGTGTTCCCCCCGATACCGCCCGAAAACGCTGGAAAACGCCCGGCCCCCCACTACGCTAGGCGTTTTGGGGCGTTTTTTTCGAAAAAAAAAATGGATCTGGTGTTTTATTTAAAACGCTTCAAGGGTGTTTGAATGGCCAATCAAATGAGGACATGTGGGTTTAGAGAGAGAGATGGAATGTGGGGTTTGATTTGGCCGGATTTTTGGCCGGAATTTCAAATGGGTTTGCAGGTCATATGCACGAAGAAGAAGAAGAAGAGCTTTGTTTTAAAACGCTTTATTTTTTCTTGTCCTTACTGATCCTATAAAATGCCAATGATATGTTTTGTTGCCGTTTATCGCTTAATGCTTTATTTTTTTTCCTTTCCCCATATGTTCCGGCTTCGCCACCATCCTCGATACAATAGTTGGAACACAGTGACTCCCACCCTTCTTGTTGGATCATGTTTGGTCGCTTCTGGTTCTCGAACGGGGCTCATCTTTAAAGTTCCGGGTCGCAGACCAAAACAGAAAGTTAATATGTTTTGTCAAAGAATTAACTCAGTGTTGAGTTTGATTTAAACAGTTATATGAATAATAATAATAATAATATGATATTTTTTATTAAGTGATTTTAGGAACTTCCATAGTATTTAAAATGTACTTTGTTATTATGTGTTCTTGTATCATGCTACTTTTTAATTATATTCTCCCCAGTCATATAGCTTCCATTTCATTTGCGGCTGTAAGTTCGAGCAGAGCAATACTGAGCGGGTCTAACTGTCAAAGGGGACCTAAAGTTTATTTAAATAACTGCAACCTTAAATTTATATTATACTATACAATATATCACAAGAAAATTTATATTGTACGTACGGGTAATCTTGATGTGTATCTTTTTTCGTCACGTATCGTTGGCTCTGCCGCAACGCGCGGGTTTCCCACTAGTCATATATAAAAATCCCGGACTCCAAAAAATGAATTATATGATAATATAAAAGTAATTTGGATGAGTATTATTTCATGGTGTAATAACTTTAACTTTGATTATATTATTACGTTTTTGTAATTCTTGAATTTTGATAGTATGACTATGAACTTCCAATAAGACCCCTATTATATGAAACATTTTTTTTTTATCCACAAACAAGTTAAGAAGTTATCATGTAAAAATTGCTAAATAAAAATAAATTGTTGTTTGTAATAATAATATAAAGTCAATTATGTTACTATATATTTTGTAAATGCTAAAGTTAGGCTAATCAACAATAATTAATCTATTGGGTCTATAATCTAAACAAGTTTAATCATCTTGTATTTTGATCTTAAACCTAGATGTGTAAAAATAATTCAGTAAGTTTCATAATTTAATTTCCTTTTATTACAAAATAAATGACCAACAATCAAGATATCAGTTATGAAAATTTTATAATGTATTTATTCTATAAAAATCAAAATTTATATTTGTGAGATCTAATTTTGATAAATTTGTATTTTTATATGATTATCAATGTAATATAATATGTTTAAAAGCATAACAAATCCATACAATGTCCGAAAATTCCCAAAATTTCGAGGAACAATTCTAATATGATAACAAACAGTATCCTAGTGTCAACTAGTTCTATACCCGTCCGGTGGACGGGTATATTAATGGTATAATGATATAAATATTTTATTCTATGCATTCTAAATGTTGTTATTTAGTAAACATTTGATGGAAATTAATAACATTCAAACTCAACAAACATATTCACCGCTTTAAAAACAAAACATTTTGGTGGCCAACAAAAATATAATAATGAAGTGCTTCCATCTATATTATAATCGGTGGAAAACAAAAATATAATAATTAAAGGTGAAAAACAAAAATATAATAATTAAATGAAATGTTATATTGTTAAAGACGGCTTTAGTTGAATGGGTCCAAACACAGCTTAAACCTAGATATTCAATGTAATCCACGTCTCCCAAACCCTAATCCCCTTTCAACTCTTCACTTGCCAAACGAAAACACTGAAACAAAGTGGCGAGGATTCACTGTTTCCTTTAAATCGAATACATTTTTCGCTAATTATTCGAATACATTTTTTGCTAATTATTCTTTCAAATCAGATCCGTACCCCGGTAATTAATCAAGTTCGCACAAATTGTTGTTTCTAGGGTTTCTAATTCGTTGATTTTGATTAGCAATTTGTTATTGATGTTGTTTATAGTGAAGTTAGGTATATCGGAGTTTATGCACGGAATCGGGAATGGAGTGGAGACGTAAAGCTTGAATCCGAATTTGCGGTTTTAAAGAATCTGTTGCTTTGCTTGATCTATGAAGCTGAATAAGCTCGATGTTGGAGCCGAACCGAATGTTTGCGAATATGTAAGTGAATATGTTGTCAATTTTATGATTTGAAGATCAATTTGGTGTTTAGTTATTGTAAAAGAACAAATGATATGACAATTAATATATATTAGTATGTAACATAAACAAAGGGAAGATACGTTGATTAACTTAAACAATTACGTCTTTTAAACAAACCATGACATTTCAGAACATAGTGAACTTTTAATAATCAAACGCAAGAACAATTTATTGTTTGCTTTGCACCAAAACCCGAGGAATTTTAGTGGTTCTTAAAAGAGATACAACCGAATCTGCTGTTTTATACACATTATCCCTCTTCTAGTGATCATCTGAACCCTAACGTCTACCACTTTGCCCCATCTCCATTTCCAATTCTTTAGCGCATGTGACCTTTTGCTACATCTTGCAAGTTTACAAAACTAATATAAAAAAAACTTGTCAATAACATTTAGGTTTATACAATGCATTTTTATACATATATAAACAAATAGCTAGCAAGTGTTTCAAATCTTGAACTTTTAGAGTAGTAAAACATACAAAGTAGCTCTATGTTTTACAAATAAGTATTTATATATTTTTTTTAGAAAATGTTGTTTAAAAAGAAGTATTGTGTTTTATATAAACTATTTGTTTTCATATGAAGTGTCTTTACAGATTTGCTATAGAATTGAGTTTGAAATAACCGTGTAATAGCATGTTGCAATGAAAAACACAAATACGTTACCTCTTTGCTGATTTCACGATCTAAGTTAGATTTGTAAGGACTGAAAAATGGGTTGTATTTGATGATCTCAACACTTATATCATCTTCCTGTACCACACAATATTTAATACATGAGAACATAATAAACTCAATACTAACATATGTATGATAAACAGTTAAGCTGCATATTAAGTTCATGGTGTAAGTCAGATTTGAAAGAACTCGAAAACTTCCTGTATTCGAGTGTCTCAACTCTGTTATCATCTTCCTGTGTGTTTCAAAAAAAAAAAAAAAAATACATGAGAAAAAATCACTCATTACTAAGTTGCTAACAATTTTAAATATATTAACCTTCACTTCAGGTCACGGTGTAAGTCGGATGTCAAACGACTGGAAACGGGTGTGAGTCTGAACACTCTCGTTAGTTGCAACGCCCTTCTCTGGCTCAACCTAGCGTGAAACGAAACTTTCAAATTAGAAGGTATGTGTGTTAAAACATTTGATTAGTTAAAATACCTTGGAATTTAGATCCGTTGCTTTCATCTTTATCTGCTCCATTTGCTTGAACTTTGAAAACCTATGTTATTATTGAAAAATTAATTGTGGTGCTTTTTATATATAGGTTGGTTGCAATTGGCAGTTTCAACATACCCCACTTGCCCACTACATGATAGTTTCTTCGTCTATCAACTGAAAACTGGTGGGAATTTAGATCAGCAACTGCAAACGTGGTAAAAATACCTAATATTTCGCTAACTACATATTATTGTTTTTTTTTTAATTTTATAATTTGATCACATGATAAAAACAGATAGAACGTGGGTTGGCTTTCAAAAAAGAACATGGGCTATATCCTTCCCTGGAATTTTGGCTAAGCAGGTCAAAGGAATCCAGAAAAAACCTCCCCGCTTTTTTCTGATTTATGACGGTCAAGATTAAATCTTGGGCTGATCCAACGATGCAGATTAGTTATGTTCCCCTTTGACTTTAAAGGGAACATAAGAATATAGAATTTCACAAAACAAGTCTCTAGGAAAGGTGTAGATGTGTTAATGGAATTAGAGAGTGGGGATGATGAGGAAAGGTGTTTGGGCCCGAATGATATAAATTTTAGGAATTATGATTCAAGAACTTCTTAAAAGCCATTTCAAGTTCTTGTGTGTATTAATGGTGTTTAATATTGAATTTAATTCGAATTTAAAGTGATTGATGAGGATGGTAACGATAGATTAAATGGTAAGGGACCACGTTCTCCATGAAGCCGAGTCGAATGAGATCGATATAGAGGTTAGCCATCGTTAAATAACCGAACATGAATCTAACTTATATTGTTAACGTTTATTCATAAAGTTAATATTTTGAGGTAAACTTTTGTTGAAAAATTTATTTTGTGCGTTTACCCATTTCGTTCTTTTACTTAAAATAAAAGCTACGTTTTACATGTGTATTTTTATCTATGTGTCGGTATAAATTCGAGTTGGTATACATTTCAAAGTAATTTTTTTTAGAAACAAGTCAGACAAAATATAATACATTTTCGTGCTTATGTTATATACGTTTCAGTTGTTCTATGTTTCGCCGTAAAGTTAGCTCCGAATCGAGTGGGGTCAAATATAATACATATTCATGGGTAAGTATAAAGTAGAGTTACTCTACGTTTCAACCACGATGCAACGTGCTACAAGTAAAATTTCAATCCTTGATGTGACTATGTCTTTTGATTACCCAGAGCAGTCTCCGAAAACTCTTGAAAAAATTTAGGCTTCGGGCGACGAAAAGAAGTGGGCCCAAAATTATGGTTAGGGTAAATGAAGTACAGAAATAAAAATTTAGTGATGGAGCAAATACTTGAACTTGAGACCTTTACATTATTTTGAGATGGTTTTTGCCACTACACTACCACTATTTTTTTCCATAATAAACGGATGAATATACTAAATATATACAAGGTTATAAAGACTTTTCGGGCCCTTTGAAATTTTGGGCCTCGGGCGTCGGCACGGGTTTGCCGGGCCCAGAGCCGGCCCTGTGATTACCCATCTCACTTTTCTCTTAATACGTGTTTTATGTGTTTATGTACGTTTCCTATGTATGAGTCGGATCACATATCGATACATTTTGATTGTACAGTAAAAAAATGATTGCTTTAGGTAATTTAGATCCAATCGCAATGCTATTGAGTTAAATTGGATACATCAAAACATGTGCTTTCATATGGTTAATCCATCATATAATCATATAACGGTTGTACTAATCCATTCAATGTCTAAAATGTACTCGCGCCGCAACGCACGCAGATCTAATTAGTATTATGGTTAATGGGAGAAGGAAAGAGTAAAGAAAGTAAAAGGAGTAAAGGAATGAGATGACTAAATATACTTGACAACTCAAATAACAAGTAGGGCTGTAAACGAACACGAACAAGGTCATGTTCGTGTTCGTTCGTTAAGGAAATTAACATGTTCGCGAACTGTTCACGAACGCATACCGAACATAAGTTTATGTTCGTGTTTGTTCGTTAAGGAAATTCAGTTGTTCACGAACAGTTCGTGAACACTGATCTCGAACACAAACGAATGCATGGAAATAAAAACGAACGGAAACGAACATTTAACATGAAAATAAAGAAAATGGCATCCTTAAACATTAAATAAGTAGTTAAACACAACCATCAAATGATAAATCAAAACAGAAGAAGTCTACTACACCACCAAATAACGAATCAGGTTTAATTAATTTAGACATAATTATCCCAAAAAATGGTTTAGAATATCCAAATTTTAGCTAACTTAGAAAAATAGGGTTTGAAGTTTTCAATATGTTTAGATAAAAGGTTTATTATTTATTATTTTTAATACAATCAAACAAAACAACATGAACGAACGTAACCGAACATATTATCGAATGTTCACGAACGCAGTCGAACGAACGAGAGATGTGTTCGTGTTCGTTCGCTAAGCTAGCCGAACGAAATTTTTTGTTTGTGTTCGTTCGTTAAGCTAATCGAACGAACATAAACGAACTTCCTGCCGAACGGTTCACGAACTGTTCGCTGAACGTTCGGTTCGTTTACAGCCCTAATAACAAGTCTTGGAGCTCATGATTATAGCATAGAATACAACTAAAAGAAAGCATGTATTCAAAATTCTTGCTCTACCCACATTTAAAGAGTAAAATGGGTAAAATGTGATGAGAAAAAATTGCATAGTTAATTCAACGAAGGTGGTTCACCTCTTTTATCAACCATATTTAAAGATGGCATGCTTTTTAGCCGATGTGGTTGACGTATTAACTTTTAGCACATTGCAAGGGGTGGGCCTTCAAAACAATAAAAAGAAAAATGGCAACCCTTTTGTTCAAAACAATAAAAAGAAAAATTGATACTTGTGACATTGCTTGTACTCTTTATTTATTTATTTTTTTAACGGCAAATTATATCACTTTATTCCATCACCCACACTACACGATTACAAAAATTATAAGTGGTTAGTAAGCTACTAAACCAACCACCTAATAAGATACACTTTACATTTTACATTTTACATTTTATCTCGCCCGATTACAAAAAACAAAAAAAAAGAAAAAAATTCACCTTAAAAAAGGTTAAAACACAAAAGTTGTTTTAGGTTGGAATCTCGACGGAATCTCGAACGTCACCCAGCTTCTCCATTCCAGATTCGATTTTTTGCTCTATTTTTTATCCACAGGAACGTTATTGCCTGCATCTCGCCAAAAATTCATTCTATATTCACGTGTTTCCCCTTAAAAACCCATCATTTCTTGCTTTCCAGATCCCCAACATGTCGCTAATACTATCGTTTGAATGTAGCTCCTTTTTTTCTCCTCTATCTTTGCTGATTTGTAGAAGTTCAGTAAATCTTTCATTGAGTGTGCATAAATCTGTTGGATATTACATCAAGTGCTCACTCTATGCCATAAAACCGCCGCTACGTAGCACCCAATAAATAGGTGATCCGCATCTTCATCTTTTTCCCCACATAGCTTGCATACCTGAGAATTGGACAACATACCCCTCTTCTTTAGGCCTACCATCGTAGATAATCGGTCTTGCTCTCCTCTCCACCCAAAGATATTAACTTTTTTGGGGACCCATTTGTCCCAGTTATAAGGATAGAATGGAACCGTGAATCTGCATAACATTTTCCTTGTTGAGGCTACCGAGAAGACGCCATCTTCCCTTGCGTTATCTCTCCAATCGAATTCTTCCATCCGATTCTTGGTAGTTGCATGTTTGTGTCTTTCGATTTCATAGAGCTTCGGAAAGCTTTCCTTCAAGGGTCCATCACCTGTCCACCAATCCAACCAAAAACGTATCTCCATTCCATTAGTCATTACCCATGATTCCTTTCATCATTTTTTTTGCACCGGTAAGTCGTAATTATGAAACTCTTTCCCTGCTCGAACTATATTATTCCAGGTTCCGGAGATGCCCTCCCTAACCGGGATATAAGACGCCGAGTATGTATCTAGATGAATAGCTTTAATCGTTCTACTCCACAATGAGTCACTTTCATGTTTTAGCCGCCACCACCATTTTGACAATAAACTCAATTTCATGTCTTTGAGTGCTCCCAACCCGAGGCCCCCCTTATCCGTTGGTCCAATGACTCTATCCCAACACACCCATGCGGTTTTAGACTTTTCTTCAATTCATTCCCACCCCAAAAGAATCTCCTGCGGATACTTTCTAACTTTTCCAAAACGCCTTGCGGTGCTTTGAAAAGCGAGAAAAATATAAAGGGAGACTATCGAGAGTAGATTTTAAAAGTGTTAGTCTCCCACCCGATGAAAGTGATTTTGATTTCCACAATGATAAACGATTTTTAAAACAATCAATAATGCACTTCCAATATTTAATTCCGTTCATGTTTGCCCCATCGGAACCCCAAGATATTTGCAAGGCAACTTCCCGACTTCACAATTTATTAACGAAGCCATATGAGAAACAATATTTTCCCCAACCCCAATCTCAAAAAGATTAGTTTTAGAATAGCTAATTTTTAGGACGGAGATGCAATGAAAACACCTCATTAAACGTATAATGTTACGAATAGAATTCTCTTCCCACTCACCCACGAAAACTACTCATCCGCATACATTAAATGTGACAAAACCGGGCCCCCGTTTGGTAATGAGACCCCTTTAATTTTCCCCAACTCCGTTGCCTTATCCATAAAACCGGTCAAGGCTTCCATTGCAAGAATGAAAATAAATGGTGATAGTGGGTCACCGTGGTGGACTCCTTTATAACATTGAAATTCTAATGTGGGCGAGCCATTTATTAGAACCGATGCCCTCGAGAAAGCCAGGATACCGTTCACCCATTCTCTCTAGTTAGCCGGAAAACCCATTTGAAGTAATACTCGATCATGAAACTCCAATTAACAGTGCCATACGCCTTTTCTATATCGATTTTTAAAATGAAAATAATTTTTTTAACTTTTTTTGTCCAAGAAATTATTTCGTTTATTCATATCAAATACTGAACATTTAAATTCGATACAACTTTAAAAAAAAAACAGATTAAATGTCAAACCATGTTCTCAAAGAGCCTTCAAGCCCTCAACAAAATCTGCAACATACTTGTTATGTATCTCATCATCCTGCAAAAACTCCTTCCATTTCTTCTGATTTTCCCTTATGGACTTTGCTGGTTCTTTTTCACTATCCTTCATAACACTCTTCACAGCTTCAAACACATCATCTTTCCCAAAAAACCCATCTTCATCTCTCCTATTCACTTCCACTCCAGCCTTCCACTCCAAAGCAATCAGTTTAGAGTTTAAAAACTGGTCACCCTTTAACGGTATCATCACCAGCTGACAGTCATTAACCAGACCTTCAACCACCGAGCTAAAACCAGCATGACACACATAGCACCCCACACTTTCATGTGCAAGTATGTGTCGTTGTTGCACCCACCCTGAGTGCACAACCCCTCTACCCTTCACTCTATCCACAAACCCCTCAGGTAGTGTTCTTTTAAGTTCAGTAGAGCTATCAACATTTGCTGGAAAATTTAACACCAGTAAGAAAGGAAGTCCGGTGAGTTCTAACCCTAAAGATAACTCTTTGATCTGATCATCTGTTAGAAAAGTCTCACTCCCGAAAGAACAGTAGATGACGGATTTAGCTGGAAACTGGCTCAACCAGTTGTCCCATGTTTCGTCTAATTCGCCCGAATGTGGGTCTGGAACCACTGGACCGATTAGAAGAACTGGCTTCTTAACTTGGTTGCTGACATACTCGATGTACGGTCCTTCCATTTCTCTACATGATTTGATGAGTACAGCATTGCATCCATTGAAGCATTTGATCAGGCGATCGAATACGCTTGGTGTGCCATGGAAGCTCATGAAGATGTACATCAAGTCTTGAGCTTGAAAAGTTTTTAAAGTGATGGGATGCAGAGCTGGAGGTTTCTTCAGTTGGTCTATAGTTGGTGGCGTGTCGTGGGCGAACCAGGAGGTCACAAACGCCTTGGAAATCGTCATGAAAACGGTGAAAAAGATGGACTTTATACCGAGATCACACGCGATTTCGGGCAGCCACCCTTGCGCAAAGTCAAAGAACATGAAGTTAGGTTTGAGATTGGTTAGTAAGGTTTTGATCTGGGGTCGCATTAGGTCTAATGCAACTTTTAGAAGTTCGGCGGTCTCTGGCGAGGTGTCGGAGGTGTTTTCGACCCCTTCTGGGAGACCGTCGACATGCGGTAAAGTTAGAGGGATGACTGTGGTGCTCGCGGTGGAGTTGAGCATGGTTTCGATACGACCGACACTGGTTGAAGCGGCCAAGAAAGAGATCTTGATACCGGGATAGGATGATAACTTGTTGGATAACTGCACAAAAGGACTAATGTGACCAAATGCAAAGAAAGGGAACATTACTAAGTGTAGTTCCTTAGTTTTTCCACTTGAAGCCATTTTTGATGCACAAGTTTTGTGTATACAGGGTTGACATATATAGGAGTTGCATTTATTTATCTCCACCGACAAGGTTAATGCAGTTTATGAAAGATACTGTGGACATGATTTAGGCCACACGGGGTGGTCTGTTATGGAGGTTTCATCACGAGTGATGAGCATCGGAACACCGCCGCCTCCCCTATATATAACGAGTGATAAGTATAACTCGTTATATATATAACGCGTTGAACATGTAAGTGAATGAATGTGTATCTTGTACATTGTGCATTAATACTTGTACATTGGAATCTCATCACTAGTGATACCACCCCCCTACATTTCTATCACTAGTGATAGAAATTTGGTTGATGACATGACATGATTTTATTGGACAGTGAGAGTGATAGAATCTATCACTAGTAAACCACCCCTCCTCCCCTTAGTTGGGTACTTCGTACACGAATATTTTTACACAACACTTAAAATAATTATTAAACAATGATAGTCTGATATAATATTATAATGTATGGTATGATCAATTGTATATGAGATGTAAAAAAGTAACTCCTTAAATCATATGGTAGAAAATAGAGTAAAAACAAATGGTTATGGCATCGAAAATTGGAGCAATTAAGAGGGGCCAAGTATCTCTACTTTAGCTCCAAAGTCTTTAAAAGAGGTGCCAAGCATCTCTACTCAAAATTTAATATTTTAGCTCCAAAGTTGCTAAAGTAAATATGATGTGATGGGAGAACACCGCCCTTACGTGTAATAATCCCGTTCATAAGTTGAGAACTTTAGTCTATGAGCCAAGTCGATCTCAGTCAAGGTTAATTGGGGTACAAACTTAATAATAAACAAGCAGGGTCAACTTTAGATACTATACTAAATAAAAAAAAAAATTGAGCTCAAACTTGGCTCGTGTAAAAATCGAGCAAGGTCCGTTGAGGCATTGTTTTAAACAAATTCAAGGTTTCAACAACTTCATTATTAGGTAATCGTCACGGCTCGTTAAACCTACAAAATATATTAGCGTATTAAAACTATATATATATAGAGAGAGAGAGAGAGTAAAATGCCAAAATAGTTCGTAAGTTTAGATCACTTTTACCACTTTATCTTAAAAATGAAACTTTTTGTATCTGCATCTCTAAAAAGTTTTATTTTTTGTTGTCATTTCCATCCATATTACTATTCTGTTAAAATGTATTGTTAAATTATGGACGATTTTGACGAATTACCCATTTATTCTTTTATTCTTTTTCTTTTTTTAAATAAGAAACAAAAAATATATATACACACTTATCTTTTTAATTACTATCAAGTTTTCCTTTTTACCTTTAAGATAAAAAAAAATAGATGAACAATAATATATATACATATACACATATATAGTTTTATATACATGATACGTGGTCGAAAACCGGTGTTCGTATTGGTGTAACTTGATGTTTTTACATGGGTTTTAATTCTGAATAGCCTACTTTTAATTAAAATTGTGTTTTGCAGGTTTGATGAAGTTTAAGGAGCTATTCGGGAGCTTTACGGACTATCGGGACGAAAAATGGACCACCGGAACGCGAAACAGGTCAATCGGAAGCGAGAAACACAAAAACAGAAAAGTGGGTTTTCTGTGAGGCATAGCCTACGCCACCAGGGGCGTAGGCGACGCCCCCTCCTGATGCTAAACGAGATTTGTGGGTTTTGTTGGTTGGTGACGAGTTTTAATGTTGGTTTTGACCCATTTCGGGAGTTACACTTGGAATAATTTTTGAAATCACTTCTTGGAGCCATAAGCTATCATCCCTTCCACTCTCAATCCATCTCTATCACCAACCTTCATCCGAATCAAGAATCATCATCAACCAATTCATCTTCATCTCTATTCACCAAACCCTAGTTCATTCCATCACCCTAACTACCATCAATCCTTCAATCCATTCATCACCATCATTCAAACCAAAACCCTAATCATCATCATTCACTATTTCCAACATCCAACATGTTCAATCTCAAGTTCCATTTATCCGTTGATAGCGTTCGTCCTTCCATGAGCGGCTAAATTCTTGGAGGTTTCACCCCGGTGTAGGTTTTTGTAAGTCTAGGGTTTTAACATTGTTCTTGGTTTGATTTTGTGACAAATTGCTATTTGATTTTGAAGCTTATGACAATTGTCTTGCATTTGTATTGAATTCATGAATTGTCGAGTGAAGATTAAATTTGACTTTATGAAATGTTTATGTGCAATTATGCCTTGTCTAGGTTAGAGTTTACATGTTCTTGGTAATGAAGTGCATTTTTGTCCGTTCTTTATAACGTCGATAGCTATTGGCACCTAAGCCTTGTAACACTAAATTCGTTAGTCACTTTTGCAATTGAATCAAATCTAAAACGTGTAGAAATCCTAGGATTGCAACTACCGAACCGGGTGTGAACCTTGTTTATTTATCTTGTTTACATCATCAATTATAATTTCGTGCAATTGTTTAAGTTCTTGTTAGTCATAATTAAAAAACCAAATTTGTAGGTTCATTTCAATATCTTTTCAAAACAAACAAAAACCATAAAAATATCCTAGTAAGCTTCATAATAGTGACAAACCGTTAAAATCAATCAAGTCCATTCGCAAACCACATACTCTTCGTGGTTCGACCCCTTGCTACCACTAGCTATTTGTTAAGGGTAATTAGGGCTATAAATTTTATCTTTGACCGGAGCGCGACATTCCGATCAAATTTTGGCGCCGCTGCCGGGGAGTGCGTGCGCTTTGTGTTTGGATATTGTTTGAATTTGTGTGATTAACTGTTTAAATTGTTTTGCTTTCTTTTTGTCTTGTCTTTTTCCTTGTTACGCGGGGTGTGTTACTTGTGCAGGTTACAGGTAGTGCATGCGTACACGAAATTCCGGGAGGACTTCACCGCTAGTCTACGAACCGGAAATTGAAAGACTTGCAAGAAGAAACCTAGCAAGCCGGTTAGAAGCAACTCTCGCTTCTAATCAAACCAACCAAACACCACCACTTACACCGACCATTGAAACCGACTCAATGGCGAACCACAATTCCAACCAAGAATTTAACCCAAACCAAAACCTCCACCCAAATCAATTCCAAACCCGAGGAACTTTTTTCCCCGCTCAAGAGCTACCGGGTGGTAACACCAATGCAAGACCACCCACTCCACCTTTCCGAAACCAAAACACCAACAACACCCAACGAACACCTCAGCAACAACCTATTCACCGACAAGCATCGTTGCCTATTAATCTTGATGATCGGAATGTCAACTCCGATCGAAGAGGTAACCGTGATCACGGCAATCCCGTGAATGAAGACCCATTCTTCAACATTGACGACTTAAGGAATGCAATTCCCGATGACGAACCGTATAGTGTTCCCGGTTATCAATCGCTGGAACACGTGAGTATTCATACGGAAAATTCGGACGATGGGGGTTATTATGATGATCGAGCCAATGATGATGAAGATTGGGGTTACTTGAATAGGGGAAACGTATATAATGCTCGAAGGTATGATGATGAGGAGTTTGGGTCTCAAAACGCCAACTACGTTGGGGAAGAGGAATATGGTTATGGAGGTGGAAGAAATGAGGGTTATGGGAACAACCGTCAACCACAAAACAACAACCGACGAAACCGGAATGAAGGGTTTTACAACAACAACAATAACAACAACAATGTAAACCCTAACCGGATTCCTCGTTTTGTGGGAGGTGGTAACCCGAGAGATAATCGAAGAGAGGAGCGAAGGGATGAAAGACGGGATAATCGGAGACAAGTCGATCAAGAAGTCAACGGGCCACAACGTCGTCAACAACCTCCACGGGGAGTCAATGACCGTTTCCGACCAATAGTGACCGAAAACAATTCTCCAATAGTTTGTGAAAGGAGGATGTTTGATTGTAAACCACATTACATCAACATCCTTCCTCATTTCAACGGAAGGTCTAACGATGAGCCGTACAACCACTTAACGGAGTTCTCATCCATTTGTGATACTATTGGAGGACACAACTTCGCATTGGAGGAAGTGAAGCTTCGCCTTTTTCAATTCTCATTGAAGGATAAGGCAAAGCAGTGGTTCTTTACACTTCCGCCTAATAGTATTCGAACTTGGGAACAAATGCAACAAGCATTTTTGGACGAGTACTATTCCATGGCCAAGACCGATGATGCTAGAGATGAAATTCGGTCATTTCGTCAACTTTCAAGTGAGCCTTTACATGAAGCCTTCACCCGATTCAAGGAACTAATGAGGAGATGCCCACATCACCAAATAGAAAAATGGGAATTGGTGAAATGTTTCGTACGGGGCTTAGATGATGCGACGTGGAATCGGCTTGAGACGACAAGCAATGGCACCCTTTTGAGCAATCATGAGGATGACGATTGGGAATTTTTGGAGAGAATGAGCAAACGGTCCAAACAAAAAGAATCGGCCGATAGAGCGAAAAGGCATCCAGTTTCCCGGTCACTTCCCGATCTCGATTCTAAGGATCGGATTTCCTCTTTAGAAAGGGAGATAGCTCAATTGAAAAAGAAGAAAGAGGTGAACGCGGTTCAATTCGAAGTATGTGAGGAATGTGGTGATATTGGACATGCGACCGAGCAATGTTCAATGGGTTCGAGTGGTTACCCCGAGGAAGTCAATCAAGTGTATGGAGATAGGAAGCAATATGACATGAACTCCAACACTTACCATCCGGGTTTGAGAAATCACCCCAACTTTCGGTATGGTAATGCTTCAAATCAAATGAACCCGAATTTCCAAGCGGGTAATCAAGGGGGAAGCGGGTCATCATACCAAAACCGCCAAGGTGGTAACCAAGGAGGCTACCAACGAAATTACAATCAAGGGTACCAAGGTGGATACCAAAAGAATTACAACAACCAAGGCGGTAACGGAAGTGGGTCAAATAACCAAACCGGTGGCAATGACTTGAATACAAAGATGGATGTGATGCTCTCGATGATGCAAGAATCTAAGAAGGAGAATGAGATTCGAGACAAAGCACATGAGGCATTAGCAAAGCAAGTGGGCCAACTAGCGGAAGAAGTAGCCCAAATCAAGGGAGGCACGGGAAAGCTTCCGAGTGACACCACCGTAAACCCTAAGCATCAAGGGTCGAATTCAAGGAACACACGTGAGGTACCAATTAATAAAGTTACTTTACGTAGTGGTAGAGTTGTTGATAATGGTGTCAAAACACCACCACCCCAACTTGTTGAAGGGGTGGTGGAAGATGCTAGTGATGATGAGCTTGAGGATGGCCAAACGGGTCAAAACAAAAACGATTTGAAAAAGAATAATGTTACCCCCGTTGTGGCCATCCCCGTCCCCAAGGCTAAGGAAAAGGGTGTGGAGGTTAATACCGCCCCTTATCCCGAAGCATTGAAGGGACCGACAAAAAAGGTTGTAAACAAAAGAGGTCCACAACAAGAAGAGTTGTTGGAAATTTTCAAACAAGTAAAAATCAATTTACCTCTTTTGGATGCAATTAAACAAGTACCGTCTTATGCTAAGTACTTGAAAGACTTGTGTACCCAAAAACGCACTCACAAATTTCCAAAGAAATTAGATTTAACCGAAAATGTGAGTTCGATCCTTTCGGGTACACTTCCACCTAAGCTCCAAGATCCGGGTGCGCCTATCATTTCAATTCAAGTGGGCGATTTTAAAATCAACCGGGCACTTCTAGATCTTGGTGCTAGTGTAAGCATCCTACCGGGTAGTTTATATGACCAATATGAGTTTGGTCCACTTCAATCGTCAAACACCACCGTGGTGTTAGCCGATTTGACACCTAAACTACCCCGTGGAGTTGTTTCGGAGGTGATAGTGAAAATCGAGGATTTTTACTATCCGGTGGACTTTCTTGTACTTGATTATGTGGCCAAGGACCCAACCAAGCAACCTACGGTGATTTTGGGTCGACCGTTCTTAGCAACTGCAAATGCTCAAATTGATTGCAGAACGGGGACGGTTGACATGACATTTGGAAACCGGAGGTTGAGGTTGCATGTTTTTTCCGGACTTATGAACCCTCCAGTTGATGATGAATGCTTTATGGCAGACATTGTTGACACGTGCATACCTCTTTGCGACACAGTCGTTTATGGGGAAAACACAATGGAGGATTGTTATGTGTTTGACAGGTCACAGGTGGAGGTGGAACGAAGCATGGACGAGGAAGTGAGGAGTTTAGAGGTGCTTGCGGTTAGAGAAGGAAAACCGACATGGACGCACCAAGTCGAGAGCTTACCGGAGAGCATTGATACTAAACTGAAGCCGTCTTTAGTGGAGCCTCCGGAAGTTGAGTTGAAAGCATTGCCAAAGCATCTCAAATATGCTTATGTTGGAGAGGGCAATACTCTCCCGGTTATCATTGCATCCAACTTAACCGGAGAGCAAGAGAAAAAGTTGATGGAGGTGTTGGTCACCAATCGGGCGGCGATTGGATGGACCATTGCGGATTTGAAAGGTATTAGTCCCTCGGTGGTGATGCACAAAATCATCACGGAAGAGAATGTGACTCCCGTTAGAGATGCGCAAAGACGGTTGAATCCGAACATGCGGGAGGTTGTGAAAAAAGAGGTATTGAAGTGGCTTGATGCGGGTATCATTTACCCGATCTCGGATAGCCAATGGGTAAGCCCAACACAAACGGTTCCCAAGAAAGCCGGCATACAAGTCGTCAAAAATGACGCAGGTGAAGAGGTAGCTACCCGGCCGGTAACCGGGTGGCGAATTTGTATTGATTATAGGAAGTTGAATAACGCAACTTCTAAAGATCATTTTCCTTTACCGTTTATTGATCAAATTGTTGAGAAATTATCGGGGCAAAAATTTTATTGCTTCCTAGATGGTTATTCGGGTTATAACCAAATTGCCATCCATCCGGAAGATCAAGCAAAGACTACTTTTACATGTCCTTATGGTACTTTCGCATTTAGGCGAATGCCGTTTGGGTTATGTAATGCTCCCGCCACCTTTCAAAGGTGCATGATGAGTATCTTCTCCGATATGGTGGGAGAGTCTTTAGAAATCTTTATGGATGATTTCTCAATTTTTGGATCATCGTTTGAGACTTGTTTGGACCAACTAGATAAGGTGTTAAAAAGGTGTGTTGAAACTAGTTTGGTCCTAAGTTGGGAAAAGAGCCATTTCATGGTTCAAGAGGGAATTGTGTTGGGGCACGTGGTGTCAAGTCGTGGGATAGAGGTTGATCGTGCTAAGGTACAAGTCATTTCTACTTTACCTTATCCCACGACCGTTAAAGGTGTTAGGTCGTTTTTAGGTCATGCGGGATTTTATAGGAGGTTTATAAAAGGGTTTAGTGATATTACAAAACCCCTATGTAATCTTTTGTTAAAAGACCGAGACTTTAATTTTGACAAACAATGTGAAAATGCCTTTAATGTGTTGAAACAAAAATTGGTTGAGGCCCCGATCTTGCAATCACCAAATTGGTCATTACCATTTGAAATTATGTGTGATGCAAGCGACTATGCGGTTGGGGCCGTGTTGGGTCAACGGGTAGACAAAAAACCGGTTGCCATTTACTACGCAAGTAAGACTCTTTCGGATGCACAACTTAACTATACAACAACTGAGAAAGAGCTACTTGCGGTAGTTTATGCATTAGATAAATTCCGGGCTTACATATGGGGTAGCAAAGTTATTATCTATTCTGACCACAGTGCTGTCAGGTACCTCATGGAGAAAAAGGATGCTAAGCCGCGGTTGATACGATGGGTACTCTTGTTACAAGAGTTTGATTTGGAGATTCGAGATAAGAAGGGGAGTGAGAATGTGGTTGCGGACCATTTGTCTCGGTTGAGTGTAGAGGAGTCTTCTCGTGAAGAAATTAATGAGACTTTTCCAGATGAGCACATTTTAAAAGTTGGAATATTACCATGGTATGCTAATATTGTTAACTATTTGGTTACAGGTGACTTGCCAGCTCATTGGGATAGAAGGAAGAGGTTACATTTCCTGTCTCAAATCAAGTACTACACGTTGGAAGAACCGGACTTATTCAAGATTTGCCCGGATCAAGTCGTTCGGAGATGCATACCCGATGAGGAGATTCCTAGCGTCTTGATGCACTTGCATTCATTTGCTTGTGGGGGCCATTTTAGTGGTCACAAAACAGGGCACAAAGTGCTAAATAGCGGTCTTTATTGGCCGACTATTTTTAAGGATGCTTTTCATTTCGCTAAAAACTGTGTTGAATGTCAAAAGTTGGGGAGTATCTCAAAAAGGGATGAAATGCCCATGCAACCGATCCTTATTGTAGATATTTTTGATGTATGGGGGATCGATTTCATGGGCCCATTCCCTAATTCGCATGGCAATTTATACATTTTGGTGGCGGTCGATTATGTATCCAAATGGGTCGAAGCGATTGCCACCAAAACAAATGACCATACCGTTGTTTGCAATTTTGTTCAAACGAATATAATTTCTCGATTTGGGGTTCCCCGGGTAATCATTAGCGATGGGGGATCTCATTTCAAGAACTTTAATTTTGGCAAACTCTTGAAACGGTATGGTGTTGACCATCGAATTGCTACCCCCTACCACCCACAAACAAGCGGTCAAGTTGAAGTTTCCAACAGGCAAATAAAAGAAATTTTGCAAAAGACTGTTCGACCCGACCGAAAGGATTGGTCAACAAAGTTGAATGATGCTTTATGGGCTTATAGAACGGCTCATAAAACACCTATTGGAACTACTCCTTATCGCTTAGTTTATGGGCGAAATTGTCACTTGCCAGTGGAACTTGTGCATCGTGCTTGGTGGGCTATAAAAGAGGTTAACATGAAATATGACGATGCAGGAAAGGAGCGAAAGTTAAAGCTTTGCGAGTTGGAGGAGCTTAGGGAAGAAGCGTATGAGTGCGCCTCAAAATACAAGGATGATATGAAGAGGGCACATGACGCGAAGTTGAAGCCGAAGGAGTTTGAAGTGGGTCAAAAGGTGTGGCTCTACAACTCAAGGCTCAAATACTTCCCCGGGAAGCTAAAGAGTAAGTGGATGGGCCCGTATGTGATTACGCGGGTCGGAAAGCTTGGAGATGTTACTATCGAGGACCCGAAGGATGGGTCGAAGCAAACGGTTAATGGTCACCGCCTTAAACCGTTCCTTGATGGTAACGAACAGAAAAAGGACGCAAATGTGGAGTTGGTATGTTCTTGGTAAGCATGCCAACATATGAGGTGAAGTAAAGAGCCGGTAATGTGCGTTGTAGAGTTTTGTATATTTACATTGTTGGTTTCGTATCGTTTGTACGCTTATTGTTTTCGATTCATACTAACCGTTTTGATGTGTGAAGTTTCAAATATCACGAACGAGATTTGAAGACGAAAGGTATGTTTTTGAGCTTGCTTTGTGTATTGGGGACAATACACGACTTTTCGGGGAGGTGGTAAGGATCGTTAAGCGATTCGGCAAACATTTCGTAACGCGATTCGGTAATTAGTTTAGTTTAGTTTAGTGTTAGTTTAGTATTAATAAAATAAAAAATAAAAAAAAAAAAAAAAGTTTTGATAAGTTCAAATAAAAGAAACAAAAATGCTATTAAACACTTAAAAAAAAAAAGAAAAAAAGTATCAACGTTGAAAAAAAAAAAAAAAAAAAAAAAAAAAAAAAAAAAAAAAAAAAAAAAAAAAGGAAAATAGCTTTTTAGTCAACTATGACATCATCATGATGTCACCCATGACATCATCATCTTTTCCGACAAAAGAAAACGCAGACAATGACGAAACTAAAAGTTTTGGCCGGAATACGCGTCATTGACGCCGGTTTTGCCGTCACCGACGGTAATTTTTGGTGTGGCGTCGAAAGGATTTGGCGTAGGCAGGGAAGTTTAACGTCGGGAGAGTTTGTGAGATTGAGTCGGCGTCGTTGACGCCGGAGTCACCGTCGCCGACGGTGATCAGGATGTGGCGTCGCGTAGGTGATGCCGTAGACAGCAACACAAGGCGTCTATGGCTATTGTTTGTTCCGGTTGGCGTCACCGACGCCGGAGTTACCGTCGCCGACGCGGCTCTGCTTCGGCCAACCGCTGTTTTGCATCGTTAATCCTGACCATCACTTGTCGTTTATGTTCTCCATTGACCAAGGAATTGATTTTTGGTTGGTCCCAAATCACATGTCATAATAATGATTTTTAAATAAGTAAAAGTCAACCTAATTCAAATATTTATTACACCCATATAACCCGAAAATACAAGTAAACCTCAAATCAAATCCCAAATTAAAACCCTCAATCTCCCCCATCGTTCTCCTCTTTCATACATCTTCATCTTTTTTCTTCCACAAACTCACATGAACCCTAATCTTCTCACTTCCATAACTCCCTAAATTCTCAGCCGATTCAAGTGATTCTTGAGCCTAAAGTGTGTAGATTTTCGAGAGCAACAAAACCCCCATCTCAGTTTTTAGTAATTTTTGCTTATTTGCAAGATATTAGGGCTGCAAATTTCGGGTTTTGAAAGGGTGTGGACCATTTACTTGTTGTTACATCTTTCTAGAGCTCTTGTTCTTCTACATTGCTAAAGGTATGAAAATTTACTAACTTTCGGGTTTGATTATTGCATGGTATATGTTTCTTCCGAAATTTTTAAGCTTTATTGTCTTAAGAGTAGGTTGTTTATGATACATGCATAATACATTAGCTTGAATGTTGGGTAAAAACATGGATTTGGGTGGGATTGAGCATAGAACAAGTGTGGGGATGTGATTATACCCACTTGTTCATATGTATAAGTATAAACATTATGATGAACATCATTAGAAACCTTGTAGAATTATAAGGTAATTGTGAAAGTTTGATTCTTTTTAAATGCTAAAGTCTGCTACTTGGTAAGTTTAAAATTGGCTGCTTTACATTTAAATGTTAAACTTAAGTTCATCATTATGGTTTATATTTAGAGTTGAGTGTTTAAAAGGTTTAAAGGGTGTATTGATTGTGTTGTTGATGTTGTTTTGTAGACATGTATAGCCGAAAGAGATCAAAGACCTCGAGGGAAGGATCCTCATCCGGTGTTGCTTTAGCAAAATGGGAGCAACCGTGCACCTTACCGGATATTGAGGATAGGCTGTTTTCTCAAAATTGGGACTGGTCCCGCTTCAAAGATGAAGAATTCGGTGCATGTTGGAATGAGAATCAAAACAAACCTTTGTGTAAATTCAAGAACAAGCAAACCGAAAAGAAGTTGTGGAGATACAAGATGTCAAAAGTGACTAATCCAATCGATAAAGTGTGTGTGTACGAAAGATTAGTGAACGCTGAAGAGTTCAAGCAAATTGGAATCACACAGAAGTTTGAACAACTCGGGTGGGAGCGCGTACTTGACTGGGTTGAGGACGCTACTCCAAAGGTATATCTAAAGGAAGTCACCGAGTGGTTGGCTACGTTGAGATTAGAGCATGCAGATGAAGAACCATCGAGGTGGAAGTTGAAAGGGGAAACATCCAAAGGGGTGATGGTCATGTCTTTCCAAACAATGAACCGAATCGCCAACTTCGACTCTTTGAGCGAGGGTAGTTATACATACTATGAGATTCGAAATTTCTGGGAAAGCGGTGTGGTTCAAACGGATCCGAGTGATTTGGTGAATGCAGTTTTACCTAACTACACAGAGGATGAACAATACAGTCGAGCCCACTTATCGGTGGAAGGAAAAATCCTCCAGAACATCTCCTTGGAGAACATCATGGTACGGTTCGGTGATAGAGGGAAGTTAAGAGTTTGGGATTTACGGGTGCTCCACGCACTCTTGTATGGTGAGCCGAAGCTATCATGGCGGCATATTGTCATGATGAACATTTGGGATACAAGAAACCAATACAAGAGAAAAATGATCCCGCACGTCCGACTGATTAGTGCAATGATTGCACAACAAAACCAGCTGCCGGAAAACTCGTTGTGGGTGTTTAAAGCTATTGACAATTTCGATTTTGCAAAAATGCGAAAGGGGTCAAAGATATGGGTAGAGGGAACCGGACAAAGGTATCGAGTCACGGATAAGGATACGGGATCTAGTTACATGTATCCAGAAGAAGAGGGTGAAGACGAAGAGATGGGGGAAGGTGATGAAAGTGAAGAGGGCAATGAAGAAGAAGAGGATCCGGGTAGGCGGCCCGGTAGGCAAAGACGGTCAAAACATAAAGAGATATCAGGTTTTGTCGCCAATTTCATTCGGAACCGGAAAAAGAACGCCTACAGAACCTATACCCTCGGACAACAAGATGTGTATGATAACGTGTCCGCGGCTATAGCTGAAGCTAGAGAGAGGGAAGAGCGGCGAATGAAATCAGAAGAGGAGTGGAGGAATAAACAGGAAGAGATGTGGGCATTAACACGGGCCCATTTGGAGCAGGAACGGTCAGAAAGGGCTCAAGAAGTAGCGCGAAGACGTGCTTGGGAGCAAAAGGAGGAACGTCTTCGTGTTGCGCGGGAAGCCTTAGAAGGTAGGAGGTGGGCAACATTGGCCACTGCGCAACAAATTCACATCAACAACCTCAAACACCTCCACGATCAAGAGAGGCACCATAGGAACTACATGGCGGGCCTCCCATACCAACCACACACACCGTGGACGAATTACGAGAATCTTCCCATGCCTCGTGGCCCATCCGACCCGTCTCCCCATTGGCCCGAGGGAGTCGGCTCAAGTTACGTTCCACCACATCCACAACCGTTAGTCGAAGGGGATAGGGGCCCCTTAGATGATTTTCGGGAAATGATGGAAACTCTCACCGGCTACTCCTACAACCCGTACCCACCTGTGGATCCGAATGAGCAATACCAGCGGTGATGGTGAGGTACGTTTTATGTTGTTGTTGTATATTATTAGTTTGTCATTTTTTGCTCGTTATTTCATCTTTTGTCTAGTATTTTCGTTTAGTAGGTAAATGAACGTTGTGGGTGTGTTCCCTATATAACCCTCACGAGACCTACTCGTCCTCCCGAGCTATCGGGAGGTTTAAAAGGGCTTGTTGCATACGCTAAATGCAACCGTGATTCCTACGAAAGTGAGTTAGGTTTGTTGTTGTTGTAAATTATCTTTTCCACATAAATCAAAGTAAATTAACTTATGCCTTGGTAATATTTTCATAAAAGTGGTAGAACTAGGTAACTAACAAGTTTTAATGGTTGTGAGAAGCATGCTTCTACACAAGGGTTGAGATTTGTAGGTACATGATGTTCGTGAGACAACCGCTTTGTTGAAAAGATGAAGAGCACACGAGGCACTAGCGAGAAAACCAGGTGCATACGTTTCTTTATATCTTTGATTTTTTTTTAGTTAGCAAATAAGTGGAATGTAATTTGTATTTTATATCCGGGGTGAAATTTTGGGGAAGTTAGTCGTGTCACATCCCTTGTGTGTTTTAAAAACTCTAGTTCTTACACATTGAGGACAATGTTGATCTCAAGTGTGGGGATGGGGGAGTAGTAAAAGTTTTCGATTTTGACCCGTTCATTTAAACACTACACATTGAGGACAATGTTTACCTCAAGTGTGGGGATGAGGGAAAATTTCAAAAATTTTCAAAAATGTCTTGTTTAAAAAGCAATCTTAAAGCACAAGTAACTAAGTCAACGAGGGATATTACAACCCATTTGGTCTTTTGTCATGGTCAAGTTAAAATTAATAGCATGACGGGTATTTAGCGGGTGGTTATTTGGGAATAATTCGCCTAAAAAACTAGCATTTTATGCATATCACATACCATACCCTTATACGTGAGGTTTTGAGCCACTTTTATAGCATAGATTTACATATATCATGTTTCTTTATTTGAGTGGACCATTAGTCGCGTATTGTAGAACTTGCAACTTTTGATACGTTCGAGACCATAGACCGAATACAAGCACGAGAATGATTAAGGCATTAGGTGAACCTTTTTTTCTTTTACACCATTTTTATATCCTTACCCAAAAATTATCCCCTAGTAGCCAACTTTGAGCCTAAACCTTTCTTTTGACAACCCACTTAGCCCATAACCATAAGCCTTTTCTTTTTAAACCCGTGTGATGAAAATTTGATTATAGGAGTATATGTTTGTATAGTTGTGAGTTGTTTTTATATAAAAAAAAAAAAAAAAAAAAAAAAAACAAAAATTCAGAAAATGTCGCGAAAAAAAAAAAAAGAGAATGATAACGCAAAAAAAAAAAAAAAAAAAAAAAAAAAAATTGTGTAGTAGTTGTTGAATAAGAGGCGAAAGTTGTTGCCTCATAGTTGATGTTTATATTGAGTTTTGTTTAGTTTAGTGGTTTGTAATAAAAATCGAATTTTCATCACCTTAGCCACTTTAAATATCCTACTTCCTACCCTTAGCCTAGCCCCGTTACAACCCTTACAAAGACCTTTTGACTTGTGCTTAGTATTTGTGTTCAGTGGTGGAGAATGATTGAGTTGCAAGCCTATGCGGGTACGTGTTCTAACCGGTTTTGAGTGATTACTTTTTAAAAGTGCTAATACACCATGAAAATTAGCCAACTTGTAAACCGAGTGGAGTGAACATTGTGAGGGATATGTATGAAGTGTGAGTTTCAAGGGCGGGTTAATCTTGGATAACCACTTTTACATGATTAATCATTTCTTGCTAAATATGTCGAAAATTGTAAAAAGTTTGAACTGAGCATGACATTAGACCTTAACCTTTGTCTCGGGAATGGGGAGTGTGTTTCTCGTTCGACCCACGTGAAAGTGAAAGACAAATTTGCTTGAGGGCAAGCAAACGACAAGTGTGGGGATGTGATACGTGGTCGAAAACCGGTGTTCGTATTGGTGTAACTTGATGTTTTTACATGGGTTTTAATTCTGAATAGCCTACTTTTAATTAAAATTGTGTTTTGCAGGTTTGATGAAGTTTAAGGAGCTATTCGGGAGCTTTACGGACTATCGGGACGAAAAATGGACCACCGGAACGCGAAACAGGTCAATCGGAAGCGAGAAACACAAAAACAGAAAAGTGGGTTTTCTGTGAGGCATAGCCTACGCCACCAGGGGCGTAGGCGACGCCCCCTCCTGATGCTAAACGAGATTTGTGGGTTTTGTTGGTTGGTGACGAGTTTTAATGTTGGTTTTGACCCATTTCGGGAGTTACACTTGGAATAATTTTTGAAATCACTTCTTGGAGCCATAAGCTATCATCCCTTCCACTCTCAATCCATCTCTATCACCAACCTTCATCCGAATCAAGAATCATCATCAACCAATTCATCTTCATCTCTATTCACCAAACCCTAGTTCATTCCATCACCCTAACTACCATCAATCCTTCAATCCATTCATCACCATCATTCAAACCAAAACCCTAATCATCATCATTCACTATTTCCAACATCCAACATGTTCAATCTCAAGTTCCATTTATCCGTTGATAGCGTTCGTCCTTCCATGAGCGGCTAAATTCTTGGAGGTTTCACCCCGGTGTAGGTTTTTGTAAGTCTAGGGTTTTAACATTGTTCTTGGTTTGATTTTGTGACAAATTGCTATTTGATTTTGAAGCTTATGACAATTGTCTTGCATTTGTATTGAATTCATGAATTGTCGAGTGAAGATTAAATTTGACTTTATGAAATGTTTATGTGCAATTATGCCTTGTCTAGGTTAGAGTTTACATGTTCTTGGTAATGAAGTGCATTTTTGTCCGTTCTTTATAACGTCGATAGCTATTGGCACCTAAGCCTTGTAACACTAAATTCGTTAGTCACTTTTGCAATTGAATCAAATCTAAAACGTGTAGAAATCCTAGGATTGCAACTACCGAACCGGGTGTGAACCTTGTTTATTTATCTTGTTTACATCATCAATTATAATTTCGTGCAATTGTTTAAGTTCTTGTTAGTCATAATTAAAAAACCAAATTTGTAGGTTCATTTCAATATCTTTTCAAAACAAACAAAAACCATAAAAATATCCTAGTAAGCTTCATAATAGTGACAAACCGTTAAAATCAATCAAGTCCATTCGCAAACCACATACTCTTCGTGGTTCGACCCCTTGCTACCACTAGCTATTTGTTAAGGGTAATTAGGGCTATAAATTTTATCTTTGACCGGAGCGCGACATTCCGATCAATACACACACATTAGAGAAGCTTTATTGTATAGTGATAATTCTACCGAAAATTTCTGAATATTTTTTGTATTGTAAAATATTGAATTTTTTAAGAGTTCGGCTCCGCCAATTTGGGATTTAAGAGTCCCCCCTACTGAGTTTTCGTTCAAGCTACGCCATTGTATAAAACATCCTACATACTCTTTCTCTTCTATCATTCTCTCTTCTCCACATTCATCTCCATCACAACTACCACTGTACATTTGGAAAGAAAGAATTGATGTGGTTTTTAATCAGAAAAGTTGTAGTCCGCAAGATATCATTGGGGAGGTAAATTCTAGAGGTTATGCTTGGGTTAAAAATAGATCTACATGTAATTACATTAGGTGGACAGAATGGTGTAAATACCCTCTGTACATGTTGTAATTTCTTTGCCCTTTGCCCGTTTGGGTCGGGGGCTCGGTTGTTTGTTTGGCCTTTTCCCTGTTTGGGTCGGAGGTTGTTTTAATGAAGTTTTAGTTTTCAAAAAAAAAAAAAAAATTACCACTGTCGCCGCTACAACCAACCCCTCTATCTCGGCACTTGTACCTTATCTCCCCTCGTCAACCAGTCATACCAAACATCAGTACCACCCATCTCTACCGGTGCATCAAACATCATTAATTTGTTATTATTTTTTATTTAAAGGTAAAAAGGAATATTAAAAAATAAATGTGTAAATATATAAATGTGTGTATATGTGTATATATATATATATATATATATATATATATATTATGGGGACCGCTAAAATGAAAATCACCTCCATTTGTAAGAACCATGAGAACTTTTTGATCCGAGGCGAGCTGGACCAAAATTTTTTTTCATAAACGTAGATGCGTGTATTATAAAGACATTTGTAAAAAAAATTCAAAAAAATGTCGTGTGTGTAGTTTTGAGCACCACAAATGTGTTTATAATACACGCATCTAAGTTTATGAAAAAAATTTTGGTCCAACTCGCCCCGTACGGTGTAGTTCTCATGGTTCTTACAACTGGAGGTGGTTTTCATTTTAGCGGTCCCCTATATATTATTTATAATTAGTTTTATTTTTTTATTTGAAGATAAAAATAAATTTTATAAAATTGAAAAACAAAAGAATAAAGGGGAAAGTGTCAAAATCGTCCCTGATGTTTAAGAATTGCCAAAAGCATCCATGTGAGTTTGTAGGATCGTTTGCACGACCAAAACGAGTCGTTCAGAAGAGTTCTAATCAATGCGAGAGGCGGAAACAAACGTATTGACTTAGAAACAACTTGATATACACATTAACTGTCTTGTTTATTGATCTGAAAGCGTTATACAGCAAGTAGACACTTCGGCAGCACCTCGGCTCCCGGAATTCAAAGTTACAAATGAAAGACCAAACACAACTATTTATAGGCAAGCCATTTCGTGCGAAATGGTTATCTGCCCATTTCGTACGAAATGGACATGTTCCATTTCGTGCGAAATGGACTTTTCCATTTCCTGCGAAATGGCTGCAACCCATATGTTTCTCATTTTTCTCGATCTTCGTGCCCTGATCTATCATACTAGTTACAAGACTCGATAGAAGACGAAGTCGACAGACATATGCACCAACAAACTCCCCCTTGGATGTTGACGAAGTCTTCGGTACGAGTCTTCAGCATATCGACTCTTCAGTCTTGATCAGTCTTTTCATTCTTTTCAAAATATTCTCTATTGTAAGCATCCTCAATCTCTATCTTCTCTTCTTATCTTCAGAATCTCACCCTGACTATTCCTGGATTGCAATTCGGCTCTCCAAAAACTTTATCAGGTCTTTTGATTCGTTAAGATCTTCAGCATCTGCAGCTTCTGTTTCGAATGATGTTCCAGGATCTAACTCTGGCTCTAACATCGTCAGACTCCCCCTTTTGTCAAGCTGGGATCGCAGTCTGGAATTAGCTATCGCCTTGAGATCGAATCCTGGCTCAAACTCTGCTCAGGTTTTCACAGGATCTGAAACATCTCCTGGCTCTCCGTAGCAACAGGATCAGAAACCTGGCTTTAACCGGCACAATCCTCTACCACTTGTAAGATAAACAATTTTGACGTTAATAAGCTCTTGAATTTGTAACATTCAAAATTTTGATTCAAATTAATGAACCATTTAAATTTTTCAAAATCAAACCTCATTTCTCTCAAATTCTCCCTAACCACTTGTTCATCATGTTTAGCATTTGGAATTTTGAAAATCAGCTTTCCAACATCAGTTGTCAAAAATCTTTTTGAATTTTTTTTTTTAAGTTTTATGCTAAAACACTCCGAAAATCTTTTGGGTTTTTTTTAATGAAATGAAGAAAAGAAATATCTACAGACAATATTTTTGTGAGTCTGTGTAAGATGATCATATCAGCTTTTGAGACAAATCACTTAACACCGTTAAGCTTTAAACATTTTAAGTTCTAAACGGTTCACGTAGATTGTAAGTATACTGATCCACTTAAATTTTCACACATAGTTCAACTGTTCCGAGATACGAGATTAGTGTTTTAATTGACTTAAACTTATTCGCGTGTACCACCTCAGAATATACTCCTGTATCCAGACTTCTATATTCAATCTTACAGGTGAATGTACACTAATGATATCTGTAAACGGGTAAATGCGAGACCATGAGAGCTCAGGTTAGAACTTCCATTCAGACAAAGAGATGATGGCTTGACTTTCGGTGTGTCCCGTTTGGGGATCTTTTTTTCAACAGCACATGATTAGCATTTTTTAAATGTTTCATCATTTTTTATGCTGAGGGAGAGCTTTAAGTTTAAAGCAGTGCAAAGCATTATACGAGTACTAGGCTATTGCTCCCGCAAAATCAGAAGTCCTGGTATAATACCCCAGATATCATCACGCACAAAGACCTAGTATGTCAGAAATAGAAAGCCCTTCAAACAAGATTTCAGCGGTTACCTATATATCCGAAAGATGTTCCCCACGAGATAAGTAAGTATTCGTATTTTAGGTTTATATCTCGAAAACAATCTACTGAATGTATAAAAACCTACTGGCATATCCTCAGTGAGATCGTTTATCACATTTGACTTTACAATTCTTTAGCGTGTTGGGATAGTCCACTGATGTACTATCATTTCCTCTTTTCTACAACAAAAACTCATTTTTGAATTTTTCGATGTTTTGGCTTTTTAGATTTTATCATGTTTTTGGCTTTTTCAAATTTTCGAAATTTCTAAAATTTTTACTCCCCCTAAAATCAAAATTATGTTTCAAATTTTGATTTTGAAGGAAAATTTGAAAACAAACTGTACAAATAACATGACAACTGATGTGAATTGCTTCAATTCTCCATCCACTTGGCATAAACAATCAGAACTCCCACTGACAACAAACTATTTTCCCATAATGATTTCAAAACACTTAAGTTTATTTTAATCAGAATGGTTTTTCTGGAAAATTAGTTTGTTTGTCGTTTTTACAAACATGGGGTTTATTTCATCACATTGTTTTCTTAACCACTTGTAAGTTCACTTTTCCTTTTCATCAACCACATGTAAGAAAGTTAAAACAAGTACAACTTAATGTCCTTGATTAACCACTTGTAAGACGAAATATCACAGTTACCAACCTGTGAATTTCTCAAGAAAGATGCCGATTCCTACTCCCCAATTACCAACCTGGGAGTTCCGGCAAGTCAGGATTTTATTTAAAAATATCCACCCAAGCCTGACGTGCCTTGGGTTTGCCAGCTTTTTGGTTTAAATTTCCGTTTGACAATGATGGAAAGTTTGCATCATCCATTGTCGACACGGAAACATCCTTTTTTACCTCAATTTGTGGCTCCTCTGATTTCGACGAATCAGATTCATTGCCCAAACGTGGCTCTACTGACTTTGGCGAGTCAGTTTCATTACCAGAAAATGGCTCTTTTGTTTTCAAGAAAACAAATTCATCTCCATTCTTTATTGGAACCCAATCCTTGCAAGATATAGGTTTTCCAAATTTATCAACCTGTGACATGAATGACCTTTAACAGTTTCTTTTGTACGCAAAAACTTTGATAAAGATTTTGTCTGAAAATTAACTTTCTTTGATTTTTTATCAGTTTGATTAGTTAATTTTTCTTTCTTTATCCTCTCTTTTGTCCTCAGATTTGTATCTGATGAATTCGTTTTGCTTAATTGACCATTTTTTGTTGAGCTAATTGATTCATCAGAACTTTTATCTGAATCACCAGTTGTACCCGAGGACAAGATCTTTTCAAGATACTCTCGTGCTTTCTTCCTTTTCTTTCTCAGTCTGTCTTTCTGCCCTTGTGAAAGTTTCACATTCTGTTCTTTCTCTTTCTGTTCTTTGGGCTTTTCTTTGACTTTGACTGATTTTTTCACCGTTACATGAGATTCAGCCCTCGATCGTCCCTTTGATCTCATTGGGCAATCTCTGGCAATATGACCTATGATTTGACAATCAAAGCATCTTCTTGTCACAAAACTCTTACTCTGGCAGTTAACAGCAATGTGTCCTTGAAAACCACATTTGTAACACACTCTGTTATCATACCATTCACCACTTTCAAACCAAACACTTAGATCATGACATTGTCTAGCCTTGTGGTAATCCTCACTCCTCTTGTAAGCTTGATTTGACTTTTGAGCACTGTGGTCAAACCTGCACCACTTATTACCAACTTTTTGTGAGTTTTGATTTTTAACTTTTTGTGGTTTTTGATTGGATGATTGAATTGATGATCTTTTATTTTTACTTTGAAAATTTTTTGAATTTTTAACATTTTGTTTTTGTTCTACATTATTCCTAGAAGGTTTTTGCGTTGAGCATTCACCTTTTTCAGTAGACTGTAAAACAGTTTCTTGAAATTTTTCTTTTAACTTCAAAAATATTTTCTTTTTCTCATCTTCATCATCAGATTTATCATCACAATCCTCAATTATGACTTTGTCATAATTTGTGACATTATCACTTATTGGAATTTCATTGATCGGTTTTGGACAAATTTGATCTAGAAATACTGACGAGGTCACAAAACCTTTCAATTTCTTTTCCAACTCATCAATTTTATTTTTTGCACACTCAACTTCATTTTCAAGTTGAGTGATTTTCTCAAGATGAGAATTTATTGCCTTTTCATTTTCAATCTTATTTTCTTCTAAAACGGATTTTTCATTTTTTAAAATGTTTATTTGATCTTGAAATTTTGTTTCTATTTCTTTTAAAACTTTATTTTCTAATTTTATCCAAAAAAACATCTTCTTTTTCCAAAATTTTTATTTTATTTTGAGGTTCTTTTCATTTTCTTTTAAATTTTTGTTTCCAATATGAAACTCTCCACATCTTTCAAGAGTTTGACATTTTCTGCTTCAGATTTATCACATTTTGAGCATTTCTCAGGCATCTTTTCAACATCAGCTTCCTTCTCAATCTTGAAAGCTGGAATTTCTTTAACCTGTTCATTTACCACTCGAACTTTTTCTTCAGGTTTGACTTCATCGTTCTGTGACAACTCAGTTGTCTCATCTTGTTTAGATTTTTCTTGATGAGCACTGTCAACCTGTTTCTTCTCGGATATGACATTTTCTATAACAGTTGCTGCCATATGATTTTTCTTTTTCGCAGCTTGTAAATTTTTGAGCTTTTCCATTTTATCTGCAAGAAACATATTATACAAATCAGGTGAAAATTCTCTTATATAATATTCAAGTTTTTCAATTTCTTCACCATCATCTTCACTCTCTTCATCTGATGAATGATCAAAAATTGGAGCTTTTTCTAAACCAACTTCTGAAGCCTTTTCAGCTTTTTTTGGACCAATTTCTGAATCGTTTTTAGCTTTTTCTAAAACAACTTCTAAAGCCTTATCTATTGAAACTGGTTCTTCTTTGATCGTTACAGGACTGTACTGCTGAGATTCGTAATAATAATATGCCAATTCTTCTACAGACTCCATGTTTTGGTTTTCAAGAGTTTACAAATAAACAGTCTTTCAAACGAACAGAAGTCTTGAAACAAACTGAAATCTTTCACACAACCTGAAAACAAATCTCAAACAAACTGGATAATTTCAAACGAATTGGACTTGATACGAAATGGCCCAATTGTTCAATTCGTGCGAAATGAATGACTTAGTGTCTAATTCATGCGAAATAGATACTTAACCTTTCAAGCGAAACGAAGATGACTTTCACACGAAATGGAACATTGAAGCGAAATGGACCTTTCAATCTCAATTCGTGCGAAATGAAATCAGATTTCAAACGAAATGCCAATTTGATGCGAAATGGAATGCCCGTTTCATACGAAATAAGGTAATCTCAAACGAAATGAATCTGTTACACCCAATTCGTGCAAAATGAGGTCCAATTTGTCCAATTCGTGCGAAATGAGGGTCTGTTTCATACGAAATGGTCCATTTCATACGAAATGATGATGACGTCACACAAATCGAACGGTTTTTGGTACAATTGATCAAGATTTAGGTCGACTTTAGGTCTGATTCTTTGAAGGATTTGTTAAACATTGTTTCGCACGTTATATGTGAAAATCAGTCCATTTAAACCGTGAAATCTTGATTAATTTTGAAAACCGTGTAGAAGAATGAGTAGAAATCAGAATTTTTGGTGCAATCGAGCTGAATCGGTAAGAACTCTTCCTCCTGAGCTCTGATACCACATGTAGGATCATTTGCACGACCAAAACGAGTCGTTCAGAAGAGTTCTAATCAATACTAGAGGCGGAAACAAACGTATTGACTTAGAAACAACTTGATATACACATTAACTGTCTTGTTTATTGATCTGAAAGCGTTATACAGCAAGTAGACACTTCGGCAGCACCTCGGCTCCCAGAATTCAAAGTTACAAATGAAAGACCAAGCAAAACTATTTATAGGCAAGCCATTTCGTGCGAAATGGTTATCTGCCCATTTTGTACGAAATGAACATGTTCCATTTCGTGCCAAATGGACTTTTCCATTTCGTGCGAAATGGCTGCAACCCATATGTTTCTCGTTTTTCTCGATCTTCGTACCCTGATCTATCATACTAGTTACAAGACTCGATAGAAGACGAAGTCGACAGACATATGCACCAACAGAGTTAACAATACATTTTAATTAAATTAGCCATTTAGATGGAAATTACAACAAAAATATAACCTTAGGGGTCCAGATACAAAAAAAAAAAAAAATAGTTTTTAGACTGAAGTGGGAAAAGTGTCCAAACTCAGGGATCATTTTCGCATTTTACTCATATATATATATATATATATATATATATATATAGGGAGAAGATCATGCGAGAACCACCTCATATTGTGAGAACCGCGAGAACCAATGTGAACACACCAAAAATGCCTAAAAATAGCTGAAAATCACACAAAAATTTTTTTTTGAATTTTTTAATATTTTTTATAAAAAAATCGCTACTTTTCGAAGCCAAAATTTTTTTTTTTTAATTTTTTTTTTAAAAAAAAAAAAAATTTTTTTTTGGCTTCTAAAAATAGCGATTTTAACATAAAAAATACTAAAAAATTCAAAAAAAATTTTTTAGATTTTTTTTAGATTTTTTTAGATTCTTTTTAGATTTTTTTAGGTTTTTGTGGGTTTAGTTTTTAGCATTTTAGCTTGGGGAGGGGGGTTTAGGTTTTTGGGGGGGTGGGGGAGGGGGGTTTAGGTTTTTTTTTTGGGGGGGGGGGGAGGTGGGGTTAGGTTTTTTTAGCATTTAGCTTGGGGGGGTGGGGTTAGGTTTTTTTAGGCTTTTTTTAGCATTGGGGGTTTAGGTTTTTTTTTTTTTTGGGGGGGGGGGGGGGGGGTTAGGTTTTTTCTTGGGGGGGGGGGGTTAGGTTTTTTTAGGTTTTTTTAGCTATTTTAGGTTGTGTTCACATTGGTTCTCAAGGTTCTCACAATAAGGGTGGTTCTCGCATGAGCCCCTCCCTATATATATATATATATATATATATATATATATATATATATATATATATATATATATATATAGGGGATCGCTAAAATGAAAACCACTTCTAGTTGTAAGGGCCTAAAGTGTGAGAAGTGTATTATAACACTATATATAATACTATATAACACCGTATAAACACCGTATAATAATATAATAATATGTAACACCATATAATACCATATAACACTATGTAACACTATATAACATTATATAACAAATATAACACTATACATCTATCATAGACATGCTATCAGACAACCTATAGTGTTATATTTGTTATATAATGATGTATAGTGTTACATAGTGTTATATGGTATTATATGGTGTTACATATTGTTATACGGTATTTATATGGTGTTATATAGTATTATATTTAGTGTTATAATACACTTCTCACACTTTGAGCACTTTTTACAGGATCCTCTACCTATATATATATATACATATATATATATATATATATATATATATATATATATATATATATATATATATATATATATATAGGGGGAGATTCATTTGAGAAGAAAATTAAACTGAGAAGAAAAAGAACAAAGGGTACAATTGTAAAATATTAAATAGTTTTCCCTCATCCCATTTATTATTCTTTTTGACTAATTAATTAGTCATAAAGATTATCATCCTCCACACTAAAATTTTTGTCTAGACACATCAAAATTTATCCTACACGACTTTTAAATTTATCCTACACATATTGAAATTTATCCTACACAACTCGTAATTCATCCTACACACCTCATAATTTATCCTACACCTTAAATTAATTTTTTTCTTCTTTGAAAAGATATATTTTTTTTTAAAATAAATTACAAATTTAATTTAGTTAGCTATTAAAAAGGAAGACTAACAATCAATGATCTATCTAATTTTACCAATATACCCTTACACCCATATTAAATACAAAAATTAAATGAAGTTAAATAAAGCATTCTTATTGGTTGAAATTTGTTCTTTTTTATTCTTACAAAAAATTTCTTCTCATTTGAATCCTCCACTATATATATATATATATATATATATATATATATATATATATATATATATATATATATATAGGGGGAGGTTCATTTGAGAAGAAAATTAAATTGAGAAGAAAAAGAACAAAGGGTACAATTGTAAAACATTAAATAGTTTTCTCTCATCCCATTTATTATTCTTTTTGACTAATTAATTAGTCATAAAGATTATCATCCTCCACACTAAAATTTTTGTCTAGACACATCAAAATTTATCCTACGCGATTTTTAAATTTATCCTACACATATTGAAATTTATCCTACACAACTCGTAATTCATCCTACACACCTCATAATTTATCCTACACCTTAAATTAATTTTTTTCTTCTTTGAAAAGATATATTTTTTTTAAAATAAATTACAAATTTAATTTAGTTAGCTATTAAAAAGGAAGACTAACAATCAATGATCTATCTAATTTTACCAATATACCCTTACACCCATATTAAATACAAAAATTAAATGAAGTTAAATAAAGCATTCTTATTGGTTGAAATTTGTTCTTTTTTATTCTTACAAAAAATTTCTTCTCATTTGAACCCTCCACTATATATATATATATATATATATATATATATATATATATATATATATATATATATATGATAAGGATCATTACAGAACACTAATTATTGCGAGAACAAAAAGAACAACTCTAAATCACTAAATTTAGGGATTTAAGGTTCATATTTCTTAAATTTTATGTTTCTTACATTCATATGTGTATTATATATACATAAAAAAAATCATATATTTTTCCCTACACATAGTCTACATACATGTAGGTAATTTAGCCTACACATAACCTACATGTGTGTAGGTTATTTAAAAACTGAAGATTTCTCATATTTTATTTTAAATTCTAGTGTGAGAAATAATAAATCTTACATTTATAACATTTTTATTTACTTTTTAGGTTTTTAGGATTGAAAAAAATGAGTGATTCATTTTGTTCTGCGTGTTCTCGCAATATTTAGTGTTATGCATAGAACCTTCCCCTATATATATATATATATATATATATATATATATATATATATATATATATATATATATATATATATATATATATAGGGAGCCGCTAAAATAAGAACCACCTCCAGTTGTAAGAACCGCGAGAACCACTCTCAACCAATCAGAATATGACAACTCAAAGGGTATTATGGTCATTTACTCCAAATGTCACCCTCTCTCCTCATTTATTAAATGTCAGTTCCTCTCTCCTCTTTATAAAATGTCAGTCTTTTTATCTCATACTTCATCCCCTCCGATTCTCTCTCTTAAAAAGAAACCCCCCTGCAAGATCCCATCCGATTCTCTCTCATAAAGAAACCCCCCCCTTCATCCCAGTTCCTATCCGCCGTCGCCGGTGGCGGAGAACGGCGTCAGTGGTTCGAGTTCCATTGTTTTTCAAGATCCGAGTCGGTTTTCCATCGAACCACCGCCTTTACCTCCGCCGCATCCCCGATCCTCAACCAGAACACCACCATAACCCGGATCCAGGTTTGAGTTGTTTATAACATTTTGGGGGTTGGTGGCGGCGTCTCTCCGGCGGCATCTTCTGCCTCTTTTTCCTCTCTGCCGCCCCCTTTGAGACTAGTGTTTGGTGGTGTTGGATTTGTGGTTGGTGGCGGTGGATGAAGGCGGTGGCGGTGGATGAAGGCAGCACCGCCGTGAGCGGCGGAGGTCCCCCGGATCCAGGTTTGAGTTGGGGGTTTCTTGATTTTTGATAGGGTTTCTTTATTTTGTTTGATGGGGGTTTCATTCTTGTTTTGAGGGGGTTTCTAGTTTTTTGTCTGATGAACTCTATGGGTTTGTTCTTGTTGTTTTTTGATCAATGATTTTTTGATTTTCTGGTGATTTTTGTTTGATCAGTGAACTATGTTTCATCAGTGGATATGTGGGCTTTGATATGTTGGTATTGATCTGTTTGGTTTAGATATGTTTTGGTATTGATCTGTTGGTTTTAGATCTGTTTGGTATTGATCTGTTGGTGATTGGTGTTCTTTGAATCTGTGAGTTTTGATACGATCGATTTTTGGGTGGCGATGATGCAAAAAAAAAAAAAAACGTAGTTTTTGATGACGATGGCGCGGCAAGGACGGCGGAGGGTAGGGTTTTTGATCCTGCAACCCCACTTTTTGCAGCCTCTTTGATTATCGGATAATCTGAGCCAAACCCCGTTTATTTTTTCGAGATACCCTTTGTTTTTTATGTTTGTTGGGTTTCTATATTTTTTTTTGAGGCGTCGATGATGATAACAATATATCTGAGACACCCCCCGAGTTTGCGATTTCTGGGTGAGTTCGTTTTTGCGTAAAAAAAATCTGTAAAAAAAATAACCCGTAAACTTTTTTACGTAAAACGTAAAAACGTGAAGCGTAAAAAGTTTTACGTAAAACGTTTTACGTAAATCGTAAAAAGTCTTACGTAAAACGCAAAACGTAAAACGCAAAACGTAAAACGTTTTACGTTTTACGTAAAACGTAAAGCGTTAACGTTTTACGTTTTACATAAAACGTAAAAAGTAAATTTTTTTTCGTAAGACGTAAAAAGTTTTACGTAAACCGTAAACCGTAAAAAGTTTTACGTAAAACGTAAAACGTAAAAAGTTTTCGTAAAACGTAATTTTTTTTCATAAAACGTAAAACATAAAGTTTTTTTTTTAGTAAAACGTAGAAAGGTTTACGTAAAACGTAAAAAAGTTTTACGTAAACGTAAAACGTAAAAAGTTTTACGTAAAACGTATTTTTTTTTCGTAAAACGTAAAAAGTTTTTCGTAAAACGTAAAAAGTTTTAGATAAAACGTAAAACATAAAGTTTTTTTAGTAAAACGTAAAAAGTTTTAAGTAAATGTCATTTAAAAACCGGCGCGTAAAACGTAAAAAACGTAAAAAATGTTAACGTAGAAAACCGGCGTGTAAAACGTAAAAAAACGTTAACGTAAAAAACCGGCGCGTAAAACATAAAAAAACGTTAACGTAAAAAACCGGCACGTAAAACGTAAATAACGTTAACGTAAAAAAACGGCGCGTTGAAAAAAACGACGCGTTGAAAAAACGAAGCCAAAAACCGGCGCGCAAAAATATTCGGGACGCCAAAAACCGGCGCGTTGGGAAAACCTGCGCGTAAAAAACGTCACGGTAATACGGGACGCCAAAAACCGGCGCGCAAAAAAATTCGGTTTGTTAAAAAAATGTTAATTTAAAAAGAGATTGTAATAAAAATATTCTTTTAATAAAAAATTATCACAAAATCTGAATTAAAAAAATGATTTTAATAAATTTTTGTTAGACAAATCTGAATTTTGAAATTTTTGTTTAACATAAAATTCTGATTTTTTAATATAAAGTAATTAATGAATAAAACAAAAAGACAATTAAATATAATATATATATAAAGACAAAATAGTGTAATTTTACTATACTACCCTTTTTGATTAAAATATAAAAGACATAATAAGACAAATTTTATTTAATATTAGTTTTTGTTACTTTTAATCTCATCCATCCATCAAGTTGATCTAAAGGCTAGAAAGTGGTTCCTATGGTTCTTACAACTGGAAGTGGTTCTCATTTTAGCGGTCCCCTATATATATATATATATATACATATATATATATATATATATATATATTGTGGAGGGTTTATTGGGGAACACTAAAAAAGTGGGAAACTGACTAAAACGAACTTTGATTAGACTCATTCCAGTGGCGTTGGAACCGGCTCGTCGAACCCTTACTAGGCTAAACCGTAAAATAGAGTAAACTACAAAAATCGTCCTTAATGTATGTCACTTATTGTAAACTATGTCATTTGTCTTCAATAATTACAGAAAATGTACTCGATGTTTGCAAACCCTTGCAAGTTATGTCCTTTAGCCCTAACTCGGTTAATTTTTGTGGTTAAATCTGACCAAATTGACCCCACATGAGGGTAATTTGGTCATTTTACTCTCATGTGGGGTCCATTTGGTCAAATTTAACCACAATGACCATCATGTGGAGTCCATTTGGTAAGATTTAACCACAAAAATTAACTGAGTTAGGGCTAAAGGACATAACTTGCAATTGTTTGCAAACATAGAGTACGTTTTCTATAATTATTAAAGACAAAGGACACAGTTTGCAATAAGTGACATACATAAAGGACGATTTTTGTAATTTGCTCCATAAAATATAAACTATAAACTCTAAATAGTAATGATTAACACTAAAACTAAACCCTAATATAAGACCCTAAAAGCCAAACCCCAATATATTCAGGGTTTAGGGGTTAAGAGATCCTAGTTAGGGTTTGACGAGTCGGTTCTAACGCCGCGGAAATGAGTCCAATCGGAGTTCGTTTTAGTCGGTTCCCCGTTGTTCCTCATTTTATTGTGTTCTCCAATGAACCTCACACTATATATATATATATATATATATATATATATATATAAGGTGGGGTTCCTCTACAAAGTGTGTTTTCCCAACAAAGTGTATGAAGCGATATTGACCATTGGATGAGTGAGTTTAATGGTTGAGATCATCTTGGTGGCATTTTAGTAATATTTGTGTTTTAAAAAGAGATTGATTTGATTGATTGGGGTATATTGGTCATTAAACATGTTTTAAATAAAGCATATAACAGTCATTCTTAAACCCACATCCATAAATGTCGTGATTTTCTCTCTCTAAAATCCCCCACCTCCGAAACGCCAAATCATACCAAAATTAGCGATAAATCAAGTCAATGGTTTCGTTATTTCTTCTTTTTTTTTTATAGATCAAAGATGTTTTTTCATGTGTTTTCTTCCGAATACTTGAAAGGTGTGTTTGATGTTGTGTTTTAGTGGTAAAGGTGTTGTTTTTTACATTAACATTTGTTGGACCTACAAAAGAACAGATGATATTCAAAAGCCAAAACATAATCAAGGGATCAAGAAATAAATAGAAGGTTGACTCAAATTCTCCCTAAAGATATTGAATCTTGAACACCTAAACCAGAGCATCTGTTGAAGACAAGCAAACATCTGATCAAACCATTGGAACTGTTGTTCATGAAGAAACAAAGCCTGTTGAAGCCTAAAGTCTGTTAGAGGAAAGGTCTGATGAAGAAGACCAAACATCTGTCTAACCAAACAGATGTTTGGATTAAAGCAACAGAGGATAGACTAAACAGAGGTTTCCCAACGTAACAGTACTTGTTTTGTAATCAATGTTTAGAATAGTTAGATCAGATGTTAGGTTTGCACAGATGTTTGCAACATCTGTGGAATCTTTTCTGTTAGGAATGTTAGATGTCACTATCAGGGTGATGTCAACCAATCACAAACAGAGCTTTCGTACTTAGTATAAATATATCTCACATGTTAAAGATCTATTCATCACTATACATCACCTTTTCTTTTGTATGAACAATCTTTGTTATAGTGATCAGTCTAAGGGGGAGTCTGTAAAATCAACTTTCTGTAAAACATTTGAATCAATGAAAAACAATTGTTGATGATGACTTCTCGTTTGTGATTACTTATCTTTATAGCAATACAAAACTATTTTTGAGCTTAATTGTTAGTTTCTCACAAACCTTGTAAATTCAGACTTAACAATTGGTATAAGAGCTTAGTCACCTTAAACTTGATTTCACAACCAGTTTAACATACAAAGATCGGCTAAACAAATATCCAATACTGTTCGTAGCTCAGAGTTGTAACGTGAAGAACTAAATAGTGTATATCACATACTCTGTTTTTCTGATAAAGAACAAAAGAAAATGGCACAAAATGATCCCCACAACACCGGCTTCAGTATATTAAAACCCCTATACTTTTCAGATCCGAATTTAACATCTGACAACGTAGGATTAGCCATATACTCGCTCAGCAAAATACAGGGTGTTGGAAGCCCGTTGTATTCGGACCACATATTCCAATGGTACCAAGTGCCGAGAACCCAAATGTGTTTGAGCCAAAGAAGCTGGAGAATTACTATGAGCAGGGTTATCAAAAATTTGAGCTAGATGCCAGAGCCTTTAGTATTCTAGGAATGGCCCTGCCGAATGATATCTGCGTTGGCTTGTTGCATTGTAACAACGCGAATCTAATACTCAACAGTTTTATCCCCAAAATATCCCGGGACCAAATGTGCAAAACACAACCCACTTTGCATAAAACATGAATCCTATGCCAGTGCATTATATTCAAGCACCACAAGTCCCTGAGGTTCAATATGTTTAGATGCATGTGGCACATGTTCAAGCACCACAAGCTCCTCCTACTCCTGCACCTGCAGAGCCTAATCAACAAAGTTATTTTCACACATGGCTATGTTGACTTGAGCAACTTGCCAGAAAACCTAACAGATGAAAATTTTGCTTTGATAGTTGATTGATGTGGAAAAAGTAGTTCAACTAATTAAACTAAAATTACCCTAAATTAAGACTCAAGTAATAAAAATCTAGACTCTTTAACCTGACTAAACTACTCACCGGCAAGTGTACCGGTCGACTCTAGCACAGAAAAGTAAGTCCGGATGTCGAACCCACAAAGACTCTAATGAATTACGTTAACGACTCTATTTAGACTAGACACTGACACGATTAAACAGTTGCTGTGTTTTAAGGGGGGTTTTTTACTAAAATCCTAAAATTGCACTTAAAATGAAATTAAACTAAAGTATGAACGAAGACTAGGGTTTTACTTCAGATGAGATTAAGGACTACCTAGACTTGAATCCAGTTTAACTGTGAATGGACTTCTAACGATATTATTGTTGTATGGAGCCGGGATCGTAAAATACTAAACCTTAAGGTATTTCAATGCTAAGACTTCCCGACCCTTCTCAGGAAGAAACCTAGGAAACCCTACAAGGCTGTTATGTATACCGACTGTTAGATTTCCTCTCAGTCCTCTAACGATTCTAAAAGTGCCCTAATACGACTATCTACCTCTCAGCGCGACAATCTAAGGCAATTCTAGGTTCTGACTTGGTTTACTAGACACAAATGCAATTAGGGAACTAACATCGACTTCTCTCAAAATCTAATTTAGCTATATACTGCACCGCGACCTAATAACTAACTCGAGCCTCTCAGCGACAAGTTAAGCAGAATACTTACTTCTAATTATATTTTAATTACTGTTTCTAAGGCTATCGGCCGATTTACCCAAAGATCACCCGAACCCGCAAGGATGCAAATAATCAACACAGATCTATTATGTGAAAGACATCCACCAAAATCTATGAGAAACAGTAAATAATCAACAACCAAAAGTAAATACGCATACGCACCAAATCAGAAATTCTAGAACACTTTACTTTCAGAAATCAATCCATAATCAAACAATAAAAACCGTTAAAAGATCCAAACTTTAATCAAACTATCATCTTGTCTAGGTAGTATCTAGGGTTTAGCCAAGAAACATGATGTCTAAAATAAACAAATCAAGTTCAAAACAAGAATTCATTGGAAAAGATTGAAAACACGAAATTAAAGAAAACCGGGAGATAAAACCCGAACAATCTTCACTTCCACGCTCCGTGCTTCAACCGGATGATTCTTGCAAGCCAAAACGCTCCGAAAACCTTAAAATCTGCTCCAAAAGGTCGCCTAGGGTTTCTTGGTTCGTAATTAGGGTTTTGTGGAAGTTTATGAAGTATATATATGTTTGGAATGAAGATCCAGCAACAAAAATCAACTTTTTCCGGAAATTACCCCTAGGTGTCACGCGACGGGGTCTTCAGCATATCCTCCATGCTACACCTAGCCCCAAAACTCAGCAAATCCTTCCCACGGGTCTAGGTGTTGCATGTAGCTCCTTGCTTGAGGGTGAGGTGTAGCACCTAGGCCTCATTTTCACAGAAAGTTACGAATTTTCACAAGCTTCAACATCCCAAAAATTCCAAAAATTATTCTAACTCTTTTTTACTTGTTCCAAGACTTGGTGTTTCATCATTGTAGCTCGTTTTCACTCCATTTTCATCAACTTTATGCGTCGATACCTGGAAAACGTGAATATGATCAATAGCACGTAATTCTAAATAAAACTAAACTATAAATAATGATAATTTATACAAACTATACACGAATAAAGGATGTATTTTGCAATACATCAAATATCCCCACACTTGCTCTTTTTTCGTCCTCGAAAAAGAATTGTGCAACGGAATCAGAGACGAATAATCACTTGGGTTAAAAATTATTTATATCTTATTAAAACCAAGACTTGCGTTAGCCGCGATTGCGAATATACTTATCCCTTTAAACCCGAATCTAATCCTAAACCCTTATCATGTAAATTTAATTTAAGTGCGGTCAATCCACCTAGGGTCTCACACTAGAATTTACGGTCCACCTACTCCCACCTCATGCTTATAGGACTAAGAGAACGATCATTTGACCAATTCCCAACCGTCTTATATCAAAACCAAGAGAGTTTACAATCAAATTTTTTTTCTATTTTTGCTTTGCTTTTTGCTCTTTTTTTTTTCTCTCGTGAGTCTAGACGATGCTTTCCCTAACCAAGAGGCAATCCGGCTGTAGAGTCACTATCCTCAACCACAGATTACTTAAGTTTCGGTACTTTTTTTTTTCTTTTCTTTGCACGGTCGATTTCACACACCCTAGCGGTATTCTTGCTGTAGAGTCGCTATCCCCAGCTTAGATTACATAGGAATGCATTACTTTCATTTAGTTTCTAGCTCACTTTTTATTCTATTTTTTCGCATGATCACAAACTCTAATAGTTTTAACTTATAACGGTGCCCTTTATACTATTATTGGCAGTTTTAATTTCCCATATCTCCCAGGCGAAAACCCACTAGCAGACCGACAATTTAGGTATATTAGATCAAAGGGACTTAAAACCAAACCCGGGCCTATCCACATATCCCTAACTAGACGCAAGCTCGATTTATTATATTCTCATATTATCATTATTTAACCCAAGCAAAAAATTCACCTTTTCTATCATTTTCCGTTTTATTTTGCAAACTTCTTTATATCGAAAGACATTTTCTGATTTTTCAATTTTTTTTTGATTTTTTCAATTTTTTAATTTTTTTTTTCATTTTTCAATAAGACTCGATTATTTACATGTATCCCATCCCCACACTTGAAGATTGCATTGTCCCTAATGCAAGAATGGAAATACGACTCACTAACTACCTAAAAACTAAAAACAAAAACTAAAGACGAACTAACTAAATAAATAACGAAAGAATACAAGGGAAACGACTTAGCTGATTAATAACAACGCGTATGCTCCAAATCTCTTGTCCCATCTTGCTCGATCGTATAGCATTTTGGTCGCGATCGGCTTTGACTCTGACACTGGTACGCTTGATCAATGCCTTATATTCGAATAGCAGCTCCAAACTCACCCGAATGGAGATTGCGTACGGGTGGTACATATTCAAACCTGCATAACCAAAAACAAGCACAAACCAAAGCAATACCGACTCTATAAAAAACGACTCAAGAACCACTAATTTAGACTCATGGTACAAAATAAACGACTCAATAACCAAGTAAACACGAAAACACAAAATACGAAAAAAGAACTAAAACTACGATAAAGACTCAAAATCTACAAACTCTACAAGTGTGCTATCAACTTTTCTAACACTCACGGAGGATCATGTTGACGCAGCTCACCTCCATACCATATCTCACGGGCTGTAGCACCATCGAACATATTATTATCCAAATCTATCCGAACACCCGCATACCTGTCACAACCTCTCAAACCATCATCAGGCGATTTAAACTTATACATTTCAAATCGAAATCTATCCCCACATTGAGCCTTGCTCAGCGCTTCTATCTTAGATTCTACGCACTTTACCCTTTTTTCAAGATCATATACTCTCCTATCGGGTGGATCCCCACACTTGGGTCCTATCGCTTCTTCCAAACTAGGACCACTTACCACCTCTTTCTCACTTCTTTCATCTTCCTCCATCAACCTACCCTTCTCTCCCTCCTCTAACTTAGACGAAATAATGACGGGAAAATCGGAACCCCCACCTAAGTAAGCATACTCTAAGTGGGATGGGAGAACTTTGAGTTCTAATGGCGCAGGTTTCTCTAATGGTGTACTCTCAACCTCACTTTTTACCTCACTCAACTCTAGCACTTCGGGGACCCACTCGTCCTCTTCTACTTCCTCACCCTCACTCACAACCTCCTCTACCTTATCAACTACCTCATCTAACTTACTCTTAACTAAATCGGCTCCACTAATATAGTCAAAGCAATGGTCGACACATGATAAGAAAGACTCTATGAAATAGACCGAATGACAAGGACTACTAAGATCATCGGAACCACTAGGATGGTCCATAGAGCGTGCTATCTCGAAAGTAACTCTCTCCTCACCGACTTGAAGTGTGATTTTTCCGTCAAAGACATCAATGATGGCCTTGACGGTACACAAGAATGGGCGTCCTAGGATGATAGGAACCTTTTCGTCGGCTTCCATATCAAGAACGACAAAGTCTACGGGAAAGACGAATTTATCCACTTTGACTAAAAGGTTTTCGATAATGCCACGTGGATACTTAACGGATCTATCGGCTAGAGACAAAGACATACGTGTAGGGGACAACTCTCCTAAACCTAACCTCTCATACAAGGAATATGGCATTAAGTTTATACTCGCTCCTAGATCGGCTAGGGCCCTACACTCGGTATCACTCCCAAACAAGCACGGGATGGTAAAAAGGCCCGGATCCGTCAATTTTTCTGGGACCTTGTTCAACACTACAGCGGAACACCCTCCACTAAGGGGGATGTTAGAGACCTCTCCTAACCTATCCTTGCGTTTTAGAAGGTCTTTTAGGAATTTTGCATATTTCGGCATCGATTGGAGAGCTTCTATGAAAGGAAGGTTGATCCTAAGCTGCTTAAAGATCTCTAAGAATTTCCCGTACTCTTTGGAATAAGTTTGATTTTTAAGGCGGGAGGGAAACGGAGCACGGGAAATATCAACATTGGGTGATGGAACAACTTGAATGGGTCTCTTTCCTACACTCTTCTCACTCGAAGGCCCCCCGGTGTGTGCGGTACTTTCTGGGATTAACCTAGGTTGCACTTTACCGGGCGCCTCCATTTCAATCTCCTCATCTACGGGGTCCTCATCTTCTATCTCAACACTCTCGGGTCTCACTACCTCTCCTAAGGTCCTACCATTACTGGTCGAAATTGCCTTCAAAGAGCCAGATGGGTTGGGCCTTGTGTTGCCCGAAAATTGACCGGGAGGTCGTTCTTGCAGATGGCGTGCAATATCCCCAACTTGCCTTTGAAGGTCTAAGAAGCTTGAATGATTATTCTTTAGGAGCATAGCGTGGTCCTCTAAGGTACGTTGGGTAGCCTGATCCTTAACCAATAATTGGGAAAGAAGGTCCTCTATCCTAGACAAACTACCACCCGACCCCTCACTCTTAGGTTGAACCTCTTGGTTTGACCCCACACCTCTGAACTGCCCCCCTGAACCTGAACTAGCAAATTGACCTGTTTGACCCGACCCCCCACTAGAATAAAAACCTGGCCCCCTACTTTGGTATTGACCTGACGGAAAACCAGGGGGGTTACCTGAGGAGCGATAATTATTAGCACGCCAATTAGAGTTACTATTGTTGAACGGGTTAGTTGGACCCCTATTTTGACCTGCTAAATACTCGACCTGCTCTAGGGTGATGGTTAGGCAATCTATGGTGTCATGTCCCCCTCTACAAACCTCGCATCTATCTACCTTCTTCTTAATTTCTAGCAACTCTTTGGTGATATAGTCAAGCTGAGATATTACCTTTGAGTCTGAAACGACTTGATTCACTCCTTGAGAAGATGAGGAAGTAATCACAGGATTGGAATTCCTGCCGGTGGCACTATGATCTATATCAGCATGAGCGAAGCTCTCAAAGAGGTCGTTGCAGTCAGCCACAGTTTTCTTTCCCATTAGGTGGCCTCCTGCGGATGTGTCGAATCGGGCCTTGCACTCAGGGGTAAGACCATTATAAAAATTTTCTACTAAGGCCCAATCCGACAGTCCATGTTGGGAACAACGCGAGAGCAATGTTTGAAACCTCTCCCATGCTAAGTGATAAGGTTCGTCAGGCTCCATTCTGAAGGAATGGATCTGATCTCGAAGGCGGGAGGCCTTCGCAGGTGGGAAATACTTAGCAAGGAAGGCATCTCTAAGTCCAGCCCAAGTGGTGTAAGTACCTGCCGGCTGCGAATCAAGCCAGGTGGCTGCGCGGCCAGCAAGCGAAAAGGGGAAGACTTGGAGATAGCGGGCATCAAGATTCACACCTTCGATGCCGAAGGTGCTACACAGACGGGTGAGACGGTTGATATGTGCTGGCGCGTCCTCGTCATCACGACCGTGAAACTGACAAGAGTTGTTAATGGCAGTCATGATGTATGAAGGAATTTGCCAAGACTTATCATTGGTGATTTCAGGGAGGGTGATGGGCGAGTTTGCGGTAAAACCCGCGGTGGAACGCTGGTGGACAGTTTGGTTTTCGGCCATTTGGTGAACTGGTGGTGGACTAGGGTGACGGGAGGGTGGTGGGGAATTATGGGGTGATGACTTCGGGGTGAAGTCGTAGTTCGGTGGTTTAGATGGAAGTGTAGAGTCAGAAAGGGCTGAAGATGAAGTTGGGGGTTTTCGAACCTGAGGGATTGGTGTGGAGAAGGAAGACTTGTCAATTGGTGGCTTCACTGGTCCCTGCGAACGGGTGTGGGGCATGAACTGCAAAACCAAGAATAAAACAAGTAAGTCAACTCCAATAAAAGACTCAAAGAAATACGAAAAAGACACTAAAACTACTTGGACTCCTACGACTCACAAACACACAAAAAGCACGTAACGATATCAGTTGAAATCCAAACAAAGCAGTTAACGCAATTGCCAAGAGTCCCCGGCAACGGCGCCAAAAACTTGATGTGGAAAAAGTAGTTCAACTAATTAAACTAAAATTACCCTAAATTAAGACTCAAGTAATAAACATCTAGACTCTTTAACCTGACTAAACTACTCACCGGCAAGTGTACCGGTCGACTCTAGCACAAAAAAGTAAGTCCGGATGTCGAACCCACAAAGACTCTAATGAATTACGTTAACGACTCTATTTAGACTAGACACTGACACGATTAAACAATTGTTGTGTTTTAAGGGGGGTTTTTACTAAAATCCTAAAATTGCACTTAAAATGAAATTAAACTAAAGTACGAACGAAGACTAGGGTTTTACTTCAGATGAGATTAAGGACTACCTAGACTTGAATCCAGTTTAACTGTGAATGGACTTCTAACGATATTATTGTTGTATGGAGCCGGGATCGTAAAATACTAAACCTTAAGGTATTTCAATGCTAAGACTTCCCGACCCTTCTCAGGAAGAAACCTAGGAAACCCTATAAGGCTGTTATGTATACCGACTGTTAGATTTCCTCTCAGTCCTCTAACGATTCTAAAAGTGCCCTAATACGACTATCTACCTCTAAGCGCGACAATCTAAGGCAATTCTAGATTCTGACTTGGTTTACTAGACACAAATGCAATTAGGGAACTAACATCGACTTCTCTCAAAATCTAATTTAGCTATATACTGCACCGCGACCTAATAACTAACTCGAGCCTCTCAGCGACAAGTTAAGCAGAATACTTACTTCTAATTATATTTTAATTACTGTTTCTAAGGCTATCGACCGATTTACCCAAAGATCACCCGAACCCGCAAGGATGCAAATAATCAACACAGATCTATTATGTGAAAGACATCCACCAAAATCTATGTGAAACAGTAAATAATCAACAACCAAAAGTAAATACGCATACGCACCAAATCAGAAATTCTAGAACACTTTACTTTCAGAAATCAATCCATAATCAAACAATAAAAACCGTTAAAAGATCCAAACTTTAATCAAACTATCATCTTGTCTAGGTAGTATCTAGGGTTTAGCCAAGAAACATGATGTCTAAAATAAACAAATCAAGTTCAAAACAAGAATTCATTGGAAAAGATTGAAAACACGAAATTAAAGAAAACCGGGAGATAAAACCCGAACAATCTTCACTTCCACGCTCCGTACTTCAACCGGATGATTCTTGCAAGCCAAAACGCTCCAAAAACCTTAAAATCTGCTCCAAAAGGTCGCCTAGGGTTTCTTGGTTCGTAATTAGGGTTTTGTAGAAGTTTATGAAGTATATATATGTTTGGAATGAAGATCCAGCAACAAAAATCAACTTTTTCCGGAAATTACCCCTAGGTGTCACGCGACGGGGTCTTCAGCATATCCTCCATGCTACACCTAGCCCCAAAACTCAGCAAATCCTTCCCACGGGTCTAGGTGTTGCATGTAGCTCCTTGCTTGAGGGGGAGGTGTAGCACCTAGGCCTCATTTTCACAGAAAGTTACGAATTTTCACAAGCTTCAACATCCCAAAAATTCCAAAAATTATTCTAACTCTTTTTTACTTGTTCCAAGACTTGGTGTTTCATCATTGTAGCTCGTTTTCACTCCATTTTCATCAACTTTATGCATCGAGACCTGGAAAACGTGAATATGATCAATAGCACGTAATTCTAAATAAAACAAAACTATAAATAATGATAATTTATACAAACTATACACGAATAAAGGATGTATTTTGCAATACATCACTGATCGATGCATTTTAGGTACACGTTATTGAATAGTAATTTTGGAAAATACGCACTGGTATTGGTATAAACATGCTGCATTGATTCGTTTTTCTATTAGGTGGGTTATGAGAAAATGAACTTAAAATGATAGATTTATAAAAGAAAATATAAAAGTAACGTGAGCAAGAAAAAAATAAATTTTATGATGGTTAATTGCAATTAATGTTTGATGGTTATATAATTCTTACGAGAAAACAAGAAACAAATAATAACTTTGGAAATCAATTAACAATTATTACACAAAAATCATGGAGAGAGCAGAGAGATGAGGGGGAGTTACCGCCGACGGAGCAAAACCCTAACCGGGGCGTAAGAGAAGGGGAAGCCATCGGAAAACCAAGAAGGGAGGATGACATCACGTTCTATGTCACTGACATCCCAACGTGGATGTCGGACACTGAACTATGGATGGAGTGCAGAAACATAGGATGGTTGGTTGATGCCTATATCGCCAAGAAGAAGGACACACTAGGTAGGAGATTTGGTTTTCTACGCTACGCTTACGTTCGGGATGCAGACAAGATGGTGAAAGCAAGCAACCAGGTTAACCTAAACAATGCAAGACTAAAGGCCAACATCATAAAGTACAACAAAGACAATAGAAAATTGAAGGCTGATAAGGGCAGGGTATGGCAAAATAAGAGTACCGAGTTAGAGGAGGATAACCAGATGCAGATGCAGGACAACCTAAGATACAACGGGGAGTATAATCAAACGCAGAGTCACTCGGGCTATGGGGGAGGACAGAGTCATTGGAAAGACACGTTGTTGGGTAATAAAAAGACAAATGTGTCACTGGAAGATAGCAGGGTGCTACATTTCCACCAAAATGCGGACACGGTCAAACTCTGGAGATGCAGAGCTTTCGTGGAATGCTTCAAAAACTTTGAAGGACTGAAGAAAGCACACAAATTGAAGGCACATGTGAGGATTCAGGGAGGTTTCTTAAGATTTATAGGTGGCTGGGATTCATAGCCACGTTTGATGAGGAGAACACAAAGCTTGAATTCCTGGAAGGAGTGAGAAAGGTGTGGGAAAGTGAGTTGGAAGACCTGCATGTCTGGGATGGCCAAGTGATACCATATCAATGATTGGTTTGGTTGTCAATCAAAGGTGTACCAGTGCAACTATGGAGTGATGTAGTTATGAATGAGATAGCGGGGAAGTATAGGAGAGTGATTAACGGGTATAATACGGATAATTGGGACGTAAACTTATCGATGGATAGTATAGGTATCCTGGTTAATCATGGGAACAATATAAACGAGAAGATTGGGCTTACATGGAAAGTAATTAGATTCAACGTATGGGTCTCCGAGCTTGATGAGACATGGACCCCGAGGTTCATCACAAAGAACAACAATAGTTATGAGACCGGAACGTCTGCAAATCATGACTTGAAGGAGTCAGAATCACCAAGAGAACCAGGTTCACCGGCAACTCTGGCGAGTTCTCCGACGGGGGGTCAGGAGGCAACCCAACAGTCTCATGGGGACATAGAAAAGTCAAAAACATCGGATAACGAAGGGTTAGAAAAGGAAGTAATGATGGCTGAAGACATGCCGGTCAAGGTAGCTAGTAATAATGGGGATCCCAAGGTAGATTATATTAATGCAGGAGGGAATGTCAGCGTGAACGAGGTGGAATCTGAGATGCAATCAAGTGAGTTTGATGGACCAAATAAAAATGTAAATGAAGATTACCATGGGCCGGCCCAGGAAGCTTTTAAGGAACAAGGTGGTCAAGCCCAAAAGAAAAGAAAGAGAAGCCTCATTGTTGAAGTAAAAAAGCAATGCACTCAAGCCAAATACCCAGGTTAGGAAACACATGGGTATAGACCTAAACGTGGAATTGTCAGATGAAACAAGGTTGAACCCTAGAAAAAAGTCAACAAAGATGAAATTCAGGCTGAGAAAAAATAAGGTCTGAGGCAAACAAATTAGGGTGACGGACGACCTGTGGGAGGATAAAGGCCACTCGTTGAGAAGACGATGTCGGGTCCGATTACACTCTGGTGCCAGATACGAATCCCGAGGAAAATATGGAATCAGGCACAGCCGCTGACGCTGAGGACGAGTTAAGGGGTACAAAGGAAGTTAGGGTAGCATTTGGGATCAATTTGGCCAGAAGGGAATATCAAATTGAGAAGATCATCAACGATGAACAGGTGGATGCTAGGGTCAAATGAATTAGGTAACTTTGAATGTGAAATGAGCAGGGGGATTGGGGAAGGCGTCTTTGGTTAAGGACCTCATCAAAGAAAACAATGTGGGGTTTCTAGCATTACAAGAAACTCAACTGAGCAACATGTCAGAAGCAAGGATACGAAAATTCTGGATGTAACGGCTATGGGTTACGTTAAGGTTGACGCAGCAGGAAGATCAGGAGGGATATTATCTATCTGGAACCCAGGTTTATTTAGAAAAAAACTAGAATTGGTGGACCAAAACTTCGTATTACTCAAAGGTGAATTGATAGGTGAAAAGGTAGAACTAATGATGGTGAATGTATATGCACCAAACGTTGGTACGGAGAGAAGACGGTTCTGGAATAGTTTGTTGACTATTAGAAACTCAATGCAAGGGATGTGGTTATTAATTGGAGACTTCAACGAAGTTCGTATACCAGAAGACAGGTAGAACACCAATTTCGATAGCAATAATGCACCACATTTTTACAACTTTATTGGTGCAGCAGGGTTATTAGAGTATCGGATGTCGGGTAGGAGATACACATTTCTGTCGAGCGTCGGTAAGAAACTGAGCAAGATAGATAGGGCTTTAGTAAGTAGCGACTTCATGTCCCAGTGGCCGAATGCATCACTCAGAGCACTAGAGAGAATAATCTCTGACCACTGTCCACTAATATTAGCTACAAGAAGAACATATTATAGCCCAATACCGTTCCGATTTTTTAATAGTTGGCTGGATATCCCGGGCCTGATGGAGGTAGTGAAAAAAGGCCTAGACTATCAAGTGGAAGAAAGTTTCAAAGACCTGCTGTTGGGGTCTAAACTGAAAGCTGACAAGGATGAAGTAAAAAATGGAGAAAAACTAATAAAGAGGTTGAAGAGAAAGAATTCATGGAAGCCATCAACCTGATAAAAAAACTAGATGCCACTGCTGAAGAAAGATAGTTGGAGGAAAATGAAATCGAAACAAGGAGAGAATGTAAAAGAAAGGTCAGAGAGTGGTTTCGAAGAAAAGCCAAAGACTATCAACAAAAAGCAAGAGCGAAGTGGATATTGGATGAGGATGAGAACTCCAGGTATTTCCATGCAGTTGTTAATTGCAATCTGGCAAGAAGTAAACCTAATGGTCTTTGGATCGATGGTTCATGGGTTGCAGACCCGCCAACCATTATGAAACACGTACAAAAGAACATGAGAAAGAAGTTTACGGAACCAGTGGCGTTGAGACCTTGTATGCCACCAGATGTATTCTCGAAGATATCAGATATTGAAGAAAACCGGTTGATTGAGAAATTCACGCGGGAAGAAGTGAAGACGACAGTCTGAGAGTGCGGTTCGGATAAGGCGCCGGGGCCCGAGGGTATCACTTTCGCCTTAGTCAAGAAATTTTGGAATGAACTAGAAGGTAACGTGATGGACAAGATGGAGCAGTTCCATGTGCACGGGTCTATTCAGAAATCATGTAGTGCCTCGTTCACATCATTGATCCCCAAAGTGAGTGATCCAGTTACACTATCATACTTCAGACCCATATCGCTCATCGGTGTCATTAACAAAATTATTTCCAAGGTATTGGCTATTCGAATGAAAGGGGTTTTAAACGGTATCATATCACATAAGTAGTCTGCGTTCGTGGCTAACCGAAATGTAGTGGATGGACCACTGGTTTTAAACGAATTAGTTTTGTGGGCGAAAAACAAAAGAAACAAGTATTTTTGTTCAAAGCGGATTTAGAGAAAGCTTACGACACATTAAGCTGGAAGTTCCTAATCTTGATACTTACACACTTGGGCTTCCCCTCCAGGTGGAAAACATGGATCATGGGTATCATGTTCTCCGATAAAGCATCGGTTTTAGTCAATAGGACACCAACGGGGGAGTTTCAACACAAGAGGGGACTAAGACAAGGCGACCCGTTATCACCATTTTTGTTTACGATTGCAATGGAAGCTCTTCATGTATTAATGGTAAAGGCAGTAGGGTCGGGTGTGTTCAAGGGGATAGACTTACCTAATAACGACCCATGTTTATCGCATTTATTTTTCGCAGATGATTCTATTTTTATGGGCTCTTGGGATGTGGATAATATGAAAACATTGCGAAGAATATTGAGAATATTTTTCTTGATGCCGGGGTTAAAGGTAAACAAACCACAAAAAAAGCTTCCTGTACAAGATTGGAATGAGTGAAGCAGAAATCAAAAACTTGGCCGATATCCTAAAATGTAAAATGGGTCTGTTTCCGTTCACGTACTTAGGAATGAAAGTTGGTGCGAATATGACCATGGTGGGGAGCTAGAAAGACGTAATCGATAAGTTTAATAAGAGACTGTCAAACTGGAAAGCACAATTATTATCTTTTGCGGGGAGACTTACGTTAGTAAAATCGGTATTGGGCTTTTTACCAAATTACTTCTTGTCCTTATATAAAGCTTCGAAGAATGTAATAAAAACACTTGAAGGAATCAAGAGACGTTTCCTATGGGGAGGGTGTGGGGGATTGAATAAAATTCGCTGGATGAAGTGGGAAAGAATAGTGGCCGTAAAGAACATGGGTGGGCTCGATGTAGGGGGGATTCGAGAAATGAACCCGGCACTCTTGATGAAGTGGCGGTGGAGGCTTAAAGAAGAACCGAAGCAGCTATGGGTCAAGGTTATAGAAGCATTACATCGGAACAGGAGGAGCGCTCAAAACATTCCAGTAAAAAAAATCATTAATGGGTGTATGAAAAACAATTGCTGGGGTGGACGAAGACTTCAAAAAGGTGGGCATGGAAGTGAACCAATGCCTTAGGAGCAGGGTAGGAAATGGGGGAGAACGTTATTTTAAATGGATACGTGGGCGACTAATCGGCCATTAAAAGATGAGTTCCCTCTGATTTTCGGATTGGCTAAAAATAAAATGAGCAAGGTGCAGCAAAACTACAAGAGGAACCAGGGTGGGGTACTGTGGGACTGGAAGTGGAGTAGGCTACCCAACTGTGATGAAGAAAGAAACGAGTGGGAGGGCTTAAGGGCATTACTTCTACAACAAGTTTTGGGTCAAGGAGAAGATCCGTGGAGATGGAAGGAAAATGTAATGTTAGGCTTCTCGGTGAAGGGTATAAGAAAAGACTTGGCCGGGATCATAGACGTAAACACTGAACGAACAGTCTCGAGTGGTGTAAAATTGCCACGCCTAAAGTAAACATGTTCGTATGGAGAGCGGTCGGAGAGAAAATTCCAACGACGGTGTCACTAAAGAGATGGGGTGCTCATTGTATCGGACACATGCAAATTATGTGGTTTAGCATTGGAAACGGCTAACCATATTATTATTCACTGTCCATTTGCAAAGATTGTGTGGTTGCAACTATGGTCATGGATGAAAATCCCCATCAGTAGGGGTGTTCAAGATCAGATTATCCGGTTTTCGGATATCCGAAAACCGGATATCCGAAAATTTCGGATAGTGAATATTGATATCCGAATCCGTATCCGAAATTTCGGATATCCGATTTTCGGATATCCGAAATTTCGGATACGGATTCGGATATCCAAACGGATATCCGAATTTATAAAAAAAATCAAAAAATCCGTTTCGTGTATAGATTAAAACTAAACTTATATTCGATTTTATAAATTTCCAACATTTAAAACTAAAAACAATCACAAATTCACACGAATACAATTATTTACTACTTTTTTACTAACTTTTACAATACTTCAAACAAAATATAATGCTCATATACTATATATATTTATAAAAAAATAATTAGTTTTCGGATATCGGATAATCGGATTATCCGAAATTTTTGAAATTCATATCCGAATCCGAATCCGAAAATTCGGATTATCCGATTTTCGGATATCCGAATTTTCGGATATCCAAAATATCGGATATTTCGGATACGGATTTTCGGATATTTCGGATTCGGTTTCGGATCCAGATTTTTTTGAACACCCCTACCCATCAGGGGCCATCGAGCGGATATGAGAACATGATTCCAAGAAAAGTTGGATTGGCCCAGGAAAAAGGTAAAAATGATTTACGCTATTCACCTCTTAGCCGCATGGTATTTATGGAAAAACAAGAACAACAAAGTCTTTAACGATACGATCACAGAACTAAGCAAGTTTGTGGAAGAGATTAAAGAGGAATCGTTTAACTGGATAAGCTTAAGATCAAGGTTTACTGGGATAACATGGCTCAAGTGGAAGGAATTCTCGTTTCTGGATTAACTAGTTCTATGTCATGTGTTTTATTTCTTGATTGGTTTTTTCGATGTATGTTTTTTAATCTTGATTGTGCACTTGAGCTGTAAAGATGCAACCACATAGCATCTTGCTATGTGTCGTTTTTTTGGGTTGATGAATAAAGGTTCCGTTGTTGTTGTTTAAAAAATAATAATAATAATAATAATAACTTTGAAGTAATTGATTGAGTTACTAATTGCAATTAAAATGTAATTAAAATAGTGAATTCAAGTTTTATTGTTTCAATGACATCTCTACGAACGTCTGTACAGGAACAAAGTAGCATTAAATAGGATACGGCTTCAATTGTTTATGGATTGCAAATGTAATTGGATTTAATTGTTGGGCCGACAATTCATACAAACTCATGGGTTGAAGATTAAAGCAATGGTGGGCCAACGAATTGGGTTAGATGCCTTGTGTGCAAAGGAAACCATAATTGGTGAATTAAAGAGATCCCATAAATATATATTTTTGGAGGGGAAGACGAAATTTTTTAAGGGAACGCACATTAGGATGGCAGAAGGCAACAGGCAAAGGGCTACCCTACACGGTTCAAGACATGAGTGGTTAGGTGGCTTCCTCCCAACAGTGGTTTATTAGGTTGAACACTTTCTCAATTTTCTTCATATTTGGATTTGTTTTTGACACTGACAACGTTTTATAAACAATTTGATGGGTTAGTTTATTTAAACTATTTACATGCGTTTTGAGTTATTGGTTTACAACTTGTTCAATTGAAGACAAAACCTAGTAGCTTGTTAGGTGAGATAGAGTAGGTTGACTCACACTAGTAAATAGGTAATTAAACTGTAAAAGATCTAATGACAAAGAGCTATTTTTTATTACCACTTAAATGAACCGACTTTTCAACACCAAGTCTATGTGGTTTCCAATTAATTGATTAAATTGAATTTTGTGTAAACCTAGAATTTGAACTTGGAGGAGGTTACCTTTTTTTCTAAATGCCTTCGTGACTTCTCCCGGATGATCGATTGTTACGTTTTGCATAATTAACTCTGTTTTCTGATTCTTGTAACTGGTAATTTTAACTACTTGTGTTGATCTTTGTGAAACGTTTACTATATTTGAATTATTTGTCGTTTATCAAGCATTTTGGCAATTTCTTGCATTGTTGCGGGTTGGTAACTTGGTGGATAATTGGTATAACTACACGGATTGTTAGGTTGTTATAGTTTATTTAAAAGCGGTCCCTAATAATTAATCAAAGTCATTAATTCGAAGGCCACGTCTATGTGGTGATCAAATCAGTAAACGAGTTTTTGTGTTAAAACTAGTAATCGGGATTCCTGGTGGGGGTTACTTCTTTTAATCTGATAATTTTTTTGTTAGTTAATTAATTAGATAATCTAGATAAGCAGTAACCACATTTCCCTGTGGGGACGATCTTACTTACCCGTACTAGTATAGGTATTTAAGTCTGAAAAATACTTTCTGTTGATTAGCCCACGATAGCTACATCAAAATGGCGGCGTTGTCGGAGAATTAGTGAGCTTAGTTTTTTTTTTCTAGTTTTCTAAAAAATAATAAAAAACAAACAAAATTCTAAAATTATTTTTCTTTCTATTTTATTTTATTTTTGTTTAGTTCGGTATTATGTTTGGGTGTCCTGTTTGAGTTTGTATAGGTGAATTCTTCTGGATGGAGTTTATCCGATGTCGCTGATCAGGATTTAGTCAGAACTGTTCATATTCAATCTCCATTTGGACAACGATGATCTAACCATCACTTGTAGAGAGCAATCCGAGTTTTTGCTGAACGTGACCACAAATGAAATGTTACACGATCGATGTGGAACATTCATGAGGATCTTGTTACTTTAATCAGGGGAGTCTGTTCCAATCTTTTATGTGCGTGTGTGTGTGTGTGTGTGTGTGTGTATACACTTGTTCTTATTTTTTACTTGTAATTTCCTTCCACATTGAGGACAATGTAGATTTTAAGTGTGGCGAGGGCGAACTAGCATTTTAGTTAGGTTTTGTAAAAAAAAAAATAATAATAATAATTCAAAAATCCATAAAATTGAAATTATTTATAAACGTCTCGTAAAGATTTTGCAAACAAAATGGAAGATGATAGGTAAAATCAGGTCGTTGGCTTTTCAATTATTATATATAGAAGATAACAAAACGGTCAAGCATGCGTCTAACTTAGGATATGTGGGTAGACTCAGCCAGTTGAAAAGTTTCTTAGGATTGATATAATACACTTGGAGATGATCCGCCACGTAGGCGGCCACGTCATCGGTCTTGGGGACGAGCCCTAAGGGATGGGCCTAGGGTGTGGGTGACGAGCCCCTTTATATATATACAAGATGTATATATGTATATGTGTGTGTTGGATAAAGAAAGAGATAGGAACGTCTTTCTCGTCGGTTGGAAGACGTTGGCGACGGGACAGGCACCAGGTGGGCGGTGTGGACGGGTCAAATGACTTAGTAAAAAATCACTTAATTACCTATGAACTGAACTAAATCTAAAATGAAACGAGTCAAATGATGAATATATTGTACGTTTTCAATTCTTTAATGTTCTCCGTTGTTTATAATCTATTTGTACTTTTTAATATATTTTAATCCTATTGTGAATCCAAAATCCTTATAAATAAGGTTTTAAGATTGTAGCAACAATCTCACAAAATCTGTTTTAAGTTTGTAGGAACTAGGTTTACATTTTATAAAATATAATTACAAAATATATAATAACGAGACTCTCGTCATTCGTAGGAAATATCATACTACAATACCGGTTGCAATAACTAAACAAAAAGAGTATATAATATAATTATATATACCAATCTTGATTCAAGCCGCATCTCTGTTGGGTCCTTCACGCGCACTTGATAGCATCCTAGACTCGAGTATTCATCATCTTGAGTCTTGAAAAAATACTCCTTGACTGCAACAAATAGCACACTAAAACGTTGACGATTTTGGTTGAGGCACGTGTTCAACATGCTTCCCTTAAAACAGATTTCATGCCTCTACTAAAGACGACGTGTCTGTTTCCCAGGGTACAATAGCCGAAGCAGTATGTACTACCGGAGATGGCCACGCGCCCGAGGTTACACCAGATAAAATTATAGTGTTAGAACTTGTGGAAAATAATGATATGAAGATGATGAAATCGAATAGAGAAACATATCTCTTTAAGTACCCAACACATGGGTCTTCAAGTATCTCCAAGAACTCTTCTAAATTTTTTTTCTTAAATTCCACTTGTAATTAGCTTCATCAAATTAGGCACATAACCTACTTTGCATACAAGAGATATGGGGTAGAGAAGAGTCTCACTTTATTAGAGATTTTATTAGAGACATAAACTCTAATAAAAACTAATAAATTGACATAAAAACTCTACTAAAGGTCTGACTTTATTAGAGATTTTATTAGAGACATAAACTTTAATAAAAACTAATAAATTGACATAAAAACTCTACTTAAGAGTTTATCACCCATATGAAAATAATTATAATTTCACTAAATTAATATCCATTCACACCATCTAAATTTCCAACAATCCCCCACATGAATGGAGATCGTTCTAAACACACAAAGTTTCCAATGGAACCTCGACAGTTGAGTTTTGCAGACGATAGGTAGGTGTTACCCTTTGAACCTTCGCTCATGAAATGCACTTAGCCCACTAGCTCTCAGTAGATCTCGATGTCTTTGAACTCGTCTGCCGTTTGTGTTGATGAAAATACACTTCACACAAGACTCTCCTTAGCCGGGTCATCTCCTCATAGTCGTGTCCAATGATGGTCGTGGAACACATTCCTGGTTCTGCGAGAGCTCTAGGAATTGTGCCCTCAATTCCATTCGAAGTGACCCCACTTCTCTCTAACATAAGTGATTCTCCTTAGATCATTAAAAGCATTGTGGTTATCATGATTTATCCTAATCACTTACCACATATTATGCTTAGCCTCACTCTTTGTCACTGAATATCATAGGAATAGACTAGGATGTATTTAAACACCTTTTTATACTTTGGGGGTATGTATAACCATATATATTAGCTTATGCATATCATTTATGCCCCCACAGTGACCATATGAGTTAGTTGTCCTATTGAACTTAGATCTTGGGATCTCCAGTCAACTAAGTTAGGTGTCCTTCACATACCCTTTTTCCATGGGCTTCAGTCTCATTCCATAACTTGCTCTCTAATAAACTCTCAGGTTGTTGGATCCATAACATTAACAAATAACTTTGCATATTTGAGATCAGTTGTCATGATGTGTTCTTAACTCGTAACTTAATTTTGCCTATTGTCAACTTCTAAGAATATAACCTCAGTGGCCATCTGAATCTGGTTATAATATATGTCTTTGTAACATACGCTTATCACTTAAGGCAAACACATCTCCATTATGCACTACGACCTTTGTGTCCTCCACATAGTCGTCTGTTTGCAATGTTAGATTTGATTACAAAATCCTTATTGCCAAACTTTTATGATACAAATGCAAGACACCTCCACATTTAAGTGTTATAGGATATCATCCAGATGGGGTAAAGAAAACCATTTCTACATACCCTTATAGGGCTGTTTCTAAATGGATCCTCCCCCACATTTCTTGCCATTTTATCAACATTTCCGTAACTTCACTTATGATCAACATTTATACACATATGATTGAACAAGATCAACCTCATTGTATCAGTGAATTCAACTCATATTGTATTAGCTTACATAAGCTTCCGAGCTAACCAAAGCAACATATGCCATTGTCATAAGTTTGTCACCAGCTTAGAATAATTCTAATTTAACACCTAGAATAAGAGCCTAGACAATGAGTTTTCCTCATTAGCTTTTCGAAAAAACTCTTTAAAAGTTACATGTCTTTTCCTTATAATGAATGAAAATTCTCCCTCAACTTTGTCCATACACAAATTTTTTTATGTTCACACATTTGAATTTTTAGAGTTAATTAGTCTTCATCAAGACCCATAATTAATCAAGTACTAGTCTAGCATGCTTTAGACTACAATACTTTAGCATGTGAACAGAAGATGCATCATTCTGATTCTTCACAGCCCTAAGGATATCATAATATCACTTTGCAACATTCATCCTTGTTAAGACAAAATAATGAGACTTATTCATAATCCTAAAACATCAATATTTAGGAAGGTCTCACAAATTACTGTATATAGCACATAGCTAAATTTCATCATTCATTTAAGGAACATAACTTGTTTACCTTTGATCTCCAACAATCTACCATTGACTCATAAGTACTTAAACATAAGTCTTAATCCAAGTCACTTGGTGAACACATTCATCACCAACAAGATGAATGTTTCTCGTCTACAATCACTCTTATGTGTGAGATAGAGTCAACTAGATCGACACTCAACAACATGGCATTCATAATTTTGCCATAAGTGATTTGCACACATCTATTGTTATTCATTAGGATATATGTATATTTAGGATGCTCTCCCAAATGAAGGTAAAATCTCCATATAGATCTAACAATAATCAAGTGGTAGACGCATCTACGTATAGATCTCGCAAGATTTATTAAAGGTATACAATAACATATAGTACTTTTACTTTCATATGTTAGAATTCACATTTGTGGATTTTCCAATGACTTCTAATGAAGTATGTCGACAAGAATGTCGTTAGTGTATTTCATCTCAATACACTCACTACGTTCTTTCATTACTCACTCATGATGTGGTTATACATTTGATGTTTCATCTTTGACTTTTAGTCAATGTAACAACTCTCAAGTCGTTTATGTCCAAGTATTGTCATGTACTATCCGTTTAAAACCATATTCTTTTAAACAATGTATAACCGACGTTATAATTATTTTCCACAAAAATAATTTATACGTCACAACCATTAGTGATTTATTTCTTTGTAAAAAATTGCATGTGTTATCCGAAGATATTGAACACAAAACAATAAAATACATTGGAAACTAAATCATAAGTGCCAATCACTTTTGAAATTTAAACGGAAGCATAGACAATATGTAGACATCAAATAGCAAAGTGCTTTTATCTTCAACACTTTATAACCTTACCGAAATATTCCCAACAATATCGTTCCATGGCATGTCTTGAGGTACTCTCTCAATAAGACTCTATGCACTTGTAAGTACAAGTTCCCCGTTTCATCTTGAAACTTTAAACTTGAACAATTATGCTTAAAACAACACCAGGTTGTTACAAATACTACATTTAAGTAGTAAACTTGAACAATTAAATTTGTTCACAACAACACCAAGTTGTTTTTCACCAAATGACATTTTCTAACACGCATGTTAGAAAAAAATGTTATAACAAGCACATTATAGAATCGAACGTTTACATAAAACGTTTTCCAAAGATATAGTTTATAAAATAAACCATTTCTCATCATTTTTAATGCACACATACGCAATTAAATTTTTACATAAAACATTTCTGTTCATTATGAACAATCTCTAACCTCGTATTCGTGATACACATTTTCTAACACACATGTTAGAAAATTTAAGTCATTTTATATATACAAATATTAAGAAATTAAAGCATTCAATGCCATCATTAAAACTTATCAAATGTCATCAATAAAACTCTACTCTAGAGTATCACCAAAACTCATCAAATGTCATCATTAAAACTCTACTCAAGAGTTTCACTATATGAAGAGTTAAGAGTCTCAATAATTATAGACTTAAACTCTAATAAAACTCATCAAATGTCATCATTAAAACCCTACTCAAGAGTTTCACCATATAGAGAGTTTAATTAGTAATTATAATTTCACTCAAATGGATTTAGAAATCACAAATTAAAGTTGATGATAAGTCCCACATGACGTGATGTCGTGGTCACAGTCAAATTTAATCCCAATAACAACTATAGATAGTGGCAAATGGGTATCGAACACAGGGAGTTTGTGGAATGTGTGTTATTTAAAGGATTTTCTAAATTAACTAAATTAGACTAATTTCAAGAAAATAAAGTTCAATAATTGATTTGAGTGAAATGGTTTTAGGACTAATTTTAACTAAATAAATTGCAAGAGAAAAGTTTGGTTGTAAACAAATTGGAGATAATGACCACCTTTAGTTTCCGGTTTGCTTTGACACTTATACTAACATTCCACTAGAAAGAACTACATAGACATAGTTCATGTGTGACTAATTGCAGTGATGAAAGGGAACTAAGTACTCAGATTCCTAGAACGTGAGGTTGTTACCCGATGATCAATCAACCCTTACCCAAGCCTAACTATACCCATGATATCTCGATTGCCAACGGCACCAAGAACGTATGGTTTCTAATTGATTTAGCACAAGGATTAACAATTTACTAACAAGTAATCACACACCATAACAAGCAATTCAATAAAGAGAAGATTGTTATTCTAGAAATACGGAAATAAACATAAATGTCTTGCAAACCTTCCACCAAAGATAGTCATAAAGTGTTTAGCCACTCGTGGCTCGAATCAACATCATAACAAAGGTATTATTGTTCATAAAGATCAAAGATAATAAAGCTAATGATTAAAAGATGTTCTTCAAGCTCTAACTCTCCAAGAAGCTCCAATTTTCGTTTTTCCAGCAAGTCATAACCGATTACCAATGATAAGTCATCATAAATCCCCTCAAATTGGCAATTAATGAAGGAGTTACAAAAAAACTTCAGTCGGCGCCATAAGCTACGACAGAGGGCCGTAGCTTACGGCAATAAGTGGGTCAACAAGTCAGCATGTCGCCGTAACCTACGGCTGGGAGCCGTAGGTTACGACACCTATTGTTCTTTACGGTGCAGAGCTCCTGTTTTACGGCAGGCATTTTTGTGGATCATTGCTAGCCGCAACCTACAGCTCTCAGCCGTAGGTTACGGTGCTGACTGACTCTTTCTTCCTTGTTTTCTTTGTTACTTCTAAAAGAAACCCAAACTTGTTTCCGCTGCTTGCACTTTCCATCCAATCATCATAAAATCCTCTTCTTGAGCACTTTAACACCTGCATCATCACACATATAGTGGTTACCAAGTTCAAGCAATTAACCGAAATAAGTATAGAATTTGCGTTGTATTAAACCTTTTAAGGGGTTGTCCTACGGACCACCCGTCACCACACAACTACACTATCACTTTATGGTGGTTTTATTTTTGAAGCCAATCAAACATCAACTTCAATGTATGACCTTTTATTTCTATACCATACAAAGCATTAAAATCAATGCTACAACAAATTACTTATATAAAATGTTTACATAAAATATTTCAAAGCATTTGCATTTTAACCATTTTAACAATAATGTTAAAATGAAAGAAATTCTAACACGCACGTTAGAAATATTAACATTTCCACGAAATGTTAATTCGACTTGCTAAAAACACATATATGGTTCAAATAAATAAGTCATATCTAACACACACGTTAGAAACTCTAAACAATTAAAAAATTGCTTTTAAACTAACGCTTTTCATGAACGTTTCTAACACACATGTTAGAAGACAATTGATTACAAAAATCATTATAAGACTTATTTGTTCATCTCAATCCATGAGTGGATGAAGAGTCTACTTTAAATAGTGACTTGTTCATCTCAATCCATGAGTGGATGAAGAGTCTACTTTAAATAGTGACTTATTTAGAGACATAAAACTTTAATCAAGTAACATAAAAATCTTATTTAAAGACATAAAAAACTCTATTTAAGAGAATTTAACGTTTACAAAAAACGTATGGTTTACACCAATAATTCCGGTCTAACACACATGTTAGAGAATTTAACGTTTACAAAAAACGCATGGTTTACACTAATAAGCCCGATCTAATACAAAAGTTAGAAACAATTAACGATTCCCAAAATCGTTTCAAAAACCAAACGGTTACCAAAACTATTTGTTTTGTACCACGGTATAGGATTTAAGATTGTATCTCAATCTCAAGAAATCTAAACACAACAAGTTGTACCACATACATATTTCCCAAAAGAAAATATTTATAAGATCATAATCTTTAAAAATATATTTTTTTTATTATAAATCCTATTGTGAACCCAAAATCCTTATAAATAAGGTTTTATGATTGTAGCAACAATCTCACGAAATCTGCTTTAAGTTTGTAGGAACTAGGTTCACCTTTTATAAAATATAATTACAAGTCAGCATGTCGTCGTAACCTACGGCTGGGAGCCGTAGCCGTAGGTTACGGCACCTATTGTTCTTTACGGTGCAGAGCTCCTGTTTTACGGCATGCATTTTTGTGGATCATTGCTAGCCGTAACCTACGGCTCTCAGCCGTAGGTTACGGTGCTGGCTGACTCTTTCTTCCTTGTTTTCTTTGTTACTTCTAAAAGAAACCCAAACTTGTTTCCGCTGCTTGCACTTTCCATCTAATCATCATAAAATCCTCTTCTTGAGCACTTTAACACCTGCATCATCACACATATAGTGGTTACCAAGTTCAAGCAATTAACCGAAATAAGTATAGAATGTGCGTTGTATTAAACCTTTTAAGGGGTTGTCCTACGGACCACCCGTCACATCCCCACACTTACCCGTTGCTTGTCCCAAGCAACCCATTCACAACTATTTTCAACCCACAAGCAATCAATCATGTAAACCAAGCTAAAGTGCCGTCCTTTTACTAACTTTCAATAATTCCACAAGGCACACCCCTCAGAAGAACTCTCGGTGACAAGATAAATTAGCATGTTATGCTAAATCACTCAATACGTATGTGTGTGTATGCGACAATAAGCTGGTATAAGAATCACGTTTCCTCCTAACAAATATCTAGCATGCTTATGAATCAAAGGGACTTACTGGTTATAACGGGGCTAGGTGTAAAGGTAGGGAATGGTGGAATACACATGAAGGAGCTAATTGATTTGACCCGGTTTTATTTTCACTACTAAACAAAGCAACATCAATTATATACACGACATTTTCAACTAAATTCTTCTTTTCTCTTTTTTTCATATTTTTTTTTCAAAACTTTTTTTAACATAAACTCAACAATATATACAAGAACATCAACACTACCAACTAAATTCCTAAACCGGGTCATTTCAATAGGTAAAATTTTATAGGAAGTAGGCTTGGGTCACAACCGAATGGTTTAAGGCTCAAATGTGGCTTTCTAAGGACCAAACCCCCACCCCTCACAATACCAAGCTCATATATGTAAAGTATGAGGTCCAACCCACCAATCCCGCACTCTCACACATCTAGACGAGGCTTCCTAAAAGTCCCCTATCATTTTCAAAAACATACTAACTCTAGGATTTAACAAGAATTCACACTCAAGTTCTATTAACACACAACACACACCGCCACTCAAACAATGAAATATCATGTGTGGCTCAAATCCTCACCAAGAAAAGACTAGGAATGGGTGTCGGTGTGTCAAGTGGAACCATATCAAGTTTTCAAATTTCTACACTTTTCACTTGGCTTTACAAAAAAAATTTTTAATTTCTCAAAAATTTCCCCCATCCCCACACTTGGGATACATTGTCCCAATGTATGGTTTTGAGGAAAAGATTTCTTTTGTCACACCCCCAAATAACCACCTAGGGCATGTCCCTATTGGAGGTGCAACGATCCAACAAAGAGCCACCAATCATATCAAACACAAGTTATAATGTATTGAAATACCCAATTGAAAGAAATGTATCGTTTGAAAAGTTAAACCAAAACCAAAGTATTGAGCGGAAGCATAAATGTATAAGCGTATAAATGTATGAAAACCAAATCAATATAATTGTTTATCATGACCACAACCACTCCAGCAGCATCAGACGGCAAGCTCCCAAGTTCCTTCAATAATCACCTACAAGCATGTAAACAAGTGTGTCAGACTACGCTGGTGAGTTCAAGGTTTTGTTAACAACTTATGTTACCATATGTATGTTAAAGCGATTTAAGGTTGCGTTACGATGTTGCTCATGTTAGATACCCTAGGGAGTGTGCCCATAAGTATCCGGGGAGTAGGTACCCCTTAACGACCGTTTGCTATGTTGCCTTCGTTAGATACCCTAGGGAGTGTGCCCATATGTATCCGAGGAGTGTGCCTCTAACAACCATAGCCATACCCAGATAATTAGTTCACGCCCGTCCTTACGGCCCGGTGTGAGGTTTCCCACCTAATAGCGCTATCAACTAATTACCCCCATTGCCCTCCAGGCAATAACCAAAACCGATTAAGTTGTTTACCCAATGTTTCCCTTCCAAATGTTTACCCGTTGTCCCAAACCACCGGGACGCATGCTTGAGAAAATACAATGAACTCACCTTTGGTTTGCTCGGTATGCTAAAGTTAAGTGCTCACAATTTATCAATCAAGTCCTATATTATGCACGTATTCCCAGTCAGTACACGATATGCAAAGTTTCGCATGTAATCAGATCACTAAGTGTACTGGATGATTAACATCATGTAACACGCAAACAGTCAATCCATTTCACATAATTCACACTTCACATAAAAGATTTCCAGCCTCATCTAGTAAGAGTATCCATTAATAGTCATGGTAAGTTTAACAGAATTCACATATACAACAGAGTTACACAATTGACCATGTTCACATCTAACCAAGTTAATAACTAACTTAACTGAGTTATGTAGTTTAACATAGTTAGCATGCTTTGCAATTTCTAAATACAATGACTGATAATAAATAAATGATCCTTATCCTGCATATGAACTATCATGTCCCTAACAATTTTTCATGCAAGTCTGACATAGTGGCCGACCATATGATTTATATTTATGGCTGCACATGCATAACCCCATACTCCTAGACCCCACTTCTTATATGACTCCATTATTTTGATTGGACCAAAACTGATCTAACCTACAATTCAACCAATGATCATATACAAGAGTCATACAAGACCCTAGTTATTCTAACATGTTGTGAACACCAAAAACACTTATTCCAAATAACACATTCAAGTACTTAAGGATTAAACAAACATGAACTAACTCACTAACCAGAAATCTTGATTTATTAAGATGATATTGCGAATGGGGGAGGGGGCTCCTGTTGCCGTATATAGCCAAGAGGGAGGAGAGGGAAGACAAATCGTAGCCAAGGTTTTTGTTTGGAGGTGTTATACAATTTCATGCATTCACGTAAGTTTTTAACCCTAAAAGGGAGTTGGGGCGGTTTGAGGATTGGAGTTTTGGCTGTAAATTAGGGAGTTTGTTTCGAGGAACTATATATAAAAAATATGCGTACATGCGTACATCAGAAAGGAATAGTTCCATTGGGTGGTCTTGGCGTTGGTCAACTTGGGCCGTAACAACATACCAGTTAAAGGAAAGTGGGCTAGGGTGTGAGTTGGTTTTGTGATTCGAATTAAATGGAAGCATAGGAAAAAAATGCAGTTGAATTCATTCATGTATTTCGTTGTATGTTATTCTTATTATATTTTTTTTTCAACATCAACTAATAAATGTATCCCATTAATCAACTAATATAGAAATATAATGGTTATGCTACGGTTCGGGACTCATATGTTTCGAGCTACGCAAGTGAGTTGAATCGACACTCGGAATATGCGTTGGTTCATACGGTTCGGGTTGGTTTGAAATAGATAAGGATTTAGTATATAGTTAATCGCTTGAATAGTATGAACTAAAAATATAATTTAGTTAAGTATAATTAACTCGTCAAATAAAATAAGTATAAGACTTGATCTATAAGTACGAAACGAATTACGAGTTGTCACATCATCCCCAACTTGAAAGAAATTTCGTCCCGAAATTTAGCACGTAGTTAGTGAGGAAGCTAGTTAGGTTGCGTGGTTTCCTGGTTTTCTTGGGATGTCACATCATCCCCCCGTTGGTTTGGAATTTCGTCCCGAAATTCCGCAGGACGATAGGAATGAGGTCGATAGAAAAGGTCTGATTAGCAAGAACAAGATTGCAACACTAAACTATGTGTGTGGCCTCTAGACTTTTACTGCTTGCTAGTTCTACTATGTGCTTGGTGTTCAAAAGTGTTGGGGTACGATTAAGCATTTGACTAACTTTTAAAGACACGAAACTAGTATCTGCACTCGAATCAAATAAAACGGTAACCTAAAAGTCGTCAAGTAGGAACTCACCCTGACCGATCACGAAGACACGTCCCCTAGCACCATTGTCGTCGTTGTTACCCCCATTGTTGTTCCCATTTCCTTGGTTGTTGTTGTTCTGATTCTGATTCAGCTGGGGGCAGTCTCTTTTGAAATGGTCTTCCGCACCACACTGAAAGCATCCCCTGTTGCCTCGCTGTTGCTGCTGCTGCTGGTTCTGTTGTTGCTGATGTCTGGGCTGTGGGGCTCTACAATCTTTGGCTTCGTGGCCTGCTTCACCAAACCTGTTACATGTTCGTCCACACTGCCCAAAGTGATGATAGCCGCACTTGTTACATCGCGGCTTCTTCCCTGCATACGAACCCTGACTTTGGCTACTTCCCTGGCCTTGATTGACAGAAAACGACTGGCCGATACTGCGGTTGCTACTGTTGTCTGGCCTTTTCTGAGTCTGACCCGCGCTAGATGCTTTGTCATAGTCATTCCACTTCCGCTTGTTATCATTAGCGGACGCAGTGGCAGTGGGTGCAGTAGTAGTGGCTGAAACACACGGTGGTAACGAGTTACTCTCCACCTCTTGATCCACAATCTTGTGGGTCAAACGAACAATTTGTGTCAAGTCATTGAGATGGGCTGCGGTGACCAAACTCTTTACACGCGAAGGCAGCCCCTTGACGAATAGCTCAATCCTCCGAGACATAGGCCGGGACAAGTTCGGGCACATGTCGGCCAATTCATACGATCGCTTCACATACGCTTCGATTTCAGATCCAACCATCTTCAAGTCGTAGTACTCGTTTTCCAACTTCTGGATCTCATCCCGAGGACAATATTCTTCCCTGATCAGCTCTTTAAAATCATCCCAAGTTGTGGCATTTGCTGCCTCAATGCCCAGCAACTGCACTTGGGCATTCCACCACGTTAGGGCACCATCCGCCAAGGTACCCGCAGCATATTTCACCCTGTCCCCAGCGAGGCAGTTACAGATAGCAAACACGGACTCTGCTTTCTCGAACCATCTCAGAAGTCCCACAGCCCCTTCGGTCCCGGTGAAGGTCTGTGGCTTACAGTCCATAAACATTTTGAATGTGCACGCAGGCTGGTTGGGTTGAAGTTGCACTTGCTGACCAGCTTGATAGGCTGCTAAAGCCTCAGCCACACGGGTGTTGATTAAGTCTGTCAACTCAGCCTGAGTCATGTTGATGTTGCCACGTCCGTTTCCTCGTCCACTCATGGTTCTATAATAGGGGAAGGGAACAAATTTAGGAGTCGAGAACGAGAAAAGTGTTCAGGTTTATCACGTTAGGGACGATTAACTACCATGTTCATGCACAAACAGGGAAGAACCCCTCTTACACTCGTTAAGCCTCATTGGGATTTGCATGCACCACGCGTTATTATTATGTGTGCACCCATGATAATAAGGCGGTTTGCATGCTCCTCTCGATGCTTCTTAACTTATGTTTGAAGTTTCTCCCACCCCAATCAACACACAATATGCACTACCAACAAGATTAGGATTTACTAGATGCAAGTGTTATGTAACACTATCAATGTGTCATGATGCCTACCATGTCGTATCGTGCAGGCTATAAATATAGTTACATTTACTAGGCATATAATACATAAGCTAACGAGGAACGAACCTTGCAATCTGAAGCTGAGTGTCATGGTCATCGTTTGGATCAATTCGGTTATAGTCTGGTTTTATGAAAACATTTTAAAACCGAGTTCTCTATAACCAGTGGCTCTGATACCAAACTGTCACACCCCCAAATAACCACCTAGGGCATGTCCCTATTGGAGGTGCAACGATCCAACAAAGAGCCACCAATCATATCAAACACAAGTTATAATGTATTGAAATACCCAATTGAAAGAAATGTATCGTTTGAAAAGTTAAACCAAAACCAAAGTATTGAGCGGAAGCATAAATGTATAAGCGTATAAATGTATGAAAACCAAATCAATATAATTGTTTATCATGACCACAACCACTCCAGCAGCATCAGACGGCAAGCTCCCAAGTTCCTTCAATAATCACCTACAAGCATGTAAACAAGTGTGTCAGACTACGCTGGTGAGTTCAAGGTTTTGTTAACAAGTTATGTTACCATATGTATGTTAAAGCGATTTAAGGTTGCGTTACGATGTTGCTCATGTTAGATACCCTAGGGAGTGTGCCCATAAGTATCCGGGGAGTAGGTACCCCTTAACGACCGTTTGCTATGTTGCCTTCGTTAGATACCCTAGGGAGTGTGCCCATATGTATCCGAGGAGTGTGCCTCTAACAACCATAGCCATACCCAGATAATTAGTTCACGCCCGTCCTTACGGCCCGGTGTGAGGTTTCCCACCCAATAGCGCTATCAACTAATTACCCCCATTGCCCTCCAGGCAATAACCAAAACCGATTAAGTTGTTTACCCAATGTTTCCCTTCCAAATGTTTACCCGTTGTCCCAAACCACCGGGACGCATGCTTGAGAAAATACAATGAACTCACCTTTGGTTTGCTCGGTATGCTAAAGTTAAGTGCTCACAATTTATCAATCAAGTCCTATATTATGCACGTATTCCCAGTCAGTACACGATATGCAAAGTTTCGCATGTAATCAGATCACTAAGTGTACTGGATGATTAACATCATGTAACACGCAAACAGTCAATCCATTTCACATAATTCACACTTCACATAAAAGATTTCCAGCCTCATCTAGTAAGAGTATCCATTAATAGTCATGGTAAGTTTAACAGAATTCACATATACAACAGAGTTACACAATTGACCATGTTCACATCTAACCAAGTTAATAACTAACTTAACTGAGTTATGTAGTTTAACATAGTTAGCATGCTTTGCAATTTCTAAATACAATGACTGATAATAAATAAATGATCCTTATCCTGCATATGAACTATCATGTCCCTAACAATTTTTCATGCAAGTCTGACATAGTGGCCGACCATATGATTTATATTTATGGCTGCACATGCATAACCCCATACTCCTAGACCCCACTTCTTATATGACTCCATTATTTTGATTGGACCAAAACTGATCTAACCTACAATTCAACCAATGATCATATACAAGAGTCATACAAGACCCTAGTTATTCTAACATGTTGTGAACACCAAAAACACTTATTCCAAATAACACATTCAAGTACTTAAGGATTAAACAAACATGAACTAACTCACTAACCAGAAATCTTGATTTATTAAGATGATATTGCGAATGGGGGAGGGGGCTCCTGTTGCCGTATATAGCCAAGAGGGAGGAGAGGGAAGACAAATCGTAGCCAAGGTTTTTGTTTGGAGGTGTTATACAATTTCATGCATTCACGTAAGTTTTTAACCCTAAAAGGGAGTTGGGGCGGTTTGAGGATTGGAGTTTTGGCTGTAAATTAGGGAGTTTGTTTCGAGGAACTATATATAAAAAATATGCGTACATGCGTACATCAGAAAGGAATAGTTCCATTGGGTGGTCTTGGCGTTGGTCAACTTGGGCCGTAACAACATACCAGTTAAAGGAAAGTGGGCTAGGGTGTGAGTTGGTTTTGTGATTCGAATTAAATGGAAGCATAGGAAAAAAATGCAGTTGAATTCATTCATGTATTTCGTTGTATGTTATTCTTATTATATTTTTTTTTCAACATCAACTAATAAATGTATCCCATTAATCAACTAATATAGAAATATAATGGTTATGCTACGGTTCGGGACTCATATGTTTCGAGCTACGCAAGTGAGTTGAATCGACACTCGGAATATGCGTTGGTTCATACGGTTCGGGTTGGTTTGAAATAGATAAGGATTTAGTATATAGTTAATCGCTTGAATAGTATGAACTAAAAATATAATTTAGTTAAGTATAATTAACTCGTCAAATAAAATAAGTATAAGACTTGATCTATAAGTACGAAACGAATCACACCCCCAAATAACCACCTAGGGCATGTCCCTATTGGAGGTGCAACGATCCAACAAAGAGCCACCAATCATATCAAACACAAGTTATAATGTATTGAAATACCCAATTGAAAGAAATGTATCGTTTGAAAAGTTAAACCAAAACCAAAGTATTGAGCGGAAGCATAAATGTATAAGCGTATAAATGTATGAAAACCAAATCAATATAATTGTTTATCATGACCACAACCACTCCAGCAGCATCAGACGGCAAGCTCCCAAGTTCCTTCAATAATCACCTACAAGCATGTAAACAAGTGTGTCAGACTACGCTGGTGAGTTCAAGGTTTTGTTAACAAGTTATGTTACCATATGTATGTTAAAGCGATTTAAGGTTGCGTTACGATGTTGCTCATGTTAGATACCCTAGGGAGTGTGCCCATAAGTATCCGGGGAGTAGGTACCCCTTAACGACCGTTTGCTATGTTGCCTTCGTTAGATACCCTAGGGAGTGTGCCCATATGTATCCGAGGAGTGTGCCTCTAACAACCATAGCCATACCCAGATAATTAGTTCACGCCCGTCCTTACGGCCCGGTGTGAGGTTTCCCACCTAATAGCGCTATCAACTAATTACCCCCATTGCCCTCCAGGCAATAACCAAAACCGATTAAGTTGTTTACCCAATGTTTCCCTTCCAAATGTTTACCCGTTGTCCCAAACCACCGGGACGCATGCTTGAGAAAATACAATGAACTCACCTTTGGTTTGCTCGGTATGCTAAAGTTAAGTGCTCACAATTTATCAATCAAGTCCTATATTATGCACGTATTCCCAGTCAGTACACGATATGCAAAGTTTCGCATGTAATCAGATCACTGAGTGTACTGGATGATTAACATCATGTAACACGCAAACAGTCAATCCATTTCACATAATTCACACTTCACATAAAAGATTTCCAGCCTCATCTAGTAAGAGTATCCATTAATAGTCATGGTAAGTTTAACAGAATTCACATATACAACAGAGTTACACAATTGACCATGTTCACATCTAACCAAGTTAATAACTAACTTAACTGAGTTATGTAGTTTAACATAGTTAGCATGCTTTGCAATTTCTAAATACAATGACTGATAATAAATAAATGATCCTTATCCTGCATATGAACTATCATGTCCCTAACAATTTTTCATGCAAGTCTGACATAGTGGCCGACCATATGATTTATATTTATGGCTGCACATGCATAACCCCATACTCCTAGACCCCACTTCTTATATGACTCCATTATTTTGATTGGACCAAAACTGATCTAACCTACAATTCAACCAATGATCATATACAAGAGTCATACAAGACCCTAGTTATTCTAACATGTTGTGAACACCAAAAACACTTATTCCAAATAACACATTCAAGTACTTAAGGATTAAACAAACATGAACTAACTCACTAACCAGAAATCTTGATTTATTAAGATGATATTGCGAATGGGGGAGGGGGCTCCTGTTGCCGTATATAGCCAAGAGGGAGGAGAGGGAAGACAAATCGTAGCCAAGGTTTTTGTTTGGAGGTGTTATACAATTTCATGCATTCACGTAAGTTTTTAACCCTAAAAGGGAGTTGGGGCGGTTTGAGGATTGGAGTTTTGGCTGTAAATTAGGGAGTTTGTTTCGAGGAACTATATATAAAAAATATGCGTACATGCGTACATCAGAAAGGAATAGTTCCATTGGGTGGTCTTGGCGTTGGTCAACTTGGGCCGTAACAACATACCAGTTAAAGGAAAGTGGGCTAGGGTGTGAGTTGGTTTTGTGATTCGAATTAAATGGAAGCATAGGAAAAAAATGCAGTTGAATTCATTCATGTATTTCGTTGTATGTTATTCTTATTATATTTTTTTTTTCAACATCAACTAATAAATGTATCCCATTAATCAACTAATATAGAAATATAATGGTTATGCTACGGTTCGGGACTCATATGTTTCGAGCTACGCAAGTGAGTTGAATCGACACTCGGAATATGCGTTGGTTCATACGGTTCGGGTTGGTTTGAAATAGATAAGGATTTAGTATATAGTTAATCGCTTGAATAGTATGAACTAAAAATATAATTTAGTTAAGTATAATTAACTCGTCAAATAAAATAAGTATAAGACTTGATCTATAAGTACGAAACGAATTACGAGTTGTCACATCATCCCCAACTTGAAAGAAATTTCGTCCCGAAATTTAGCACGTAGTTAGTGAGGAAGCTAGTTAGGTTGCGTGGTTTCCTGGTTTTCTTGGGATGTCACAGCTTTAACCAAAAACAACCCCACTTGCTTATATTCTCAAACCCCAAGTTTCTTTTTGGATTTTTTTTATATATTTTATTATTAAAGACACCATCAACTCTCACAACCCAACAACATATCAACATCAAACACCACCCTACCTCCCAACCATAACATAAACATACCACATAAACATATATACAAAAATGTACAAAGGAGCAAAATACAACCTGGCTAGTAGTACTTCGGCTGTGGAGGCCCGAAGATGGATGTCATCATATCAGTCCACTCACCAAAGCCAAATGCTCCACCGCTACTGCTGCTTCCTTGATCACCACTTGGATTCGCCTATTGGTAACTCATAGCATGTGGATCCACCCACTGAGAATGGTGCAATGGTGGGGTGGGGTATGACACACTACCATCATATGGTGGTAATGTGGTATAGTCCACAATGGGCGGATCTCCTACAACTGGTTGACCCGCATGCCATTGGTCATGCATGCATCTCTGGCGATCATCTAAATAACGGTTGTTTATTTCTTCTTCATGGGCATACCTATGAGCACGGTTCCATTGCTCATTTCTATCATAGCTTCTCTTGATAGCCCTTTCCACACTAGCACCCATGAAAGTTTGTTGATCAAGTAGCATCTGGTTTGGTTCACTCCATTCACCGAAAGTGGGTGGCTGCCTTTGTTCAATGATTTGGCCCATATCCCCCAAATGGGCCCAGTACGGATCATAAGCCTGTTGTGCATAATCAAATGCACTCCCCGCATAACCAGATTGTACACCAGCTCCCTGAACTCCCGCCTTACCGGCACCCCCTATCTGAGCATCTACCATGAATGTGTCTTCACGGTAGTCATCATCTCCACTCACTTCATCATCCGTTGTTTCGGGCTCCTCGGCCTCTCCCGGTCGTAACGGTCTCGCATCCACCTTCAATGCTCTCCACCTTCTCCCATTTGTTTTCAACTTATGAAACCTCTCCGATTCTGTGTAAATCCACCCCGGCCAAGATTCTTAAGGTCGAATGGTCTAAACCTCTTGTAAGAACCCTTTTCATCTCCTTTAATCGCCCCATATTTTTTAAGCAATGCCGTAATCAACCGGCAATGAGGTATAATCTTCCTCTCCCCACTATTCTTGCTCAACCATATGTTATTCAATACTAGGAATCGAAATGGGCCTTAGGAGAACCACGCATCAACATATATAGGATCGGTACCTCTTGGTGCCGCACTTCCATCTTGTTACCCCGCCTTGGAACAACATTGTACATGCACAGTGTCAACAATAACTTTGCTTCCATCCTCAAATTGCTTCTATATAACTTCCCATGTGTTGTACCCGGAAGGAAAAGGTAATCAAGCAAATTTTGCCATTGCGGATGCTGATTGGGCTCGTGATAGAGGTCTTTAAGACTCGGGTAAATGTACTCATTGGCTGGCCCGTCATCAAACTTTGCTATCCGGCGCAAAGAGTCATAAGACATTTCTACTTTCACTCCATTACACCGTCCAACAAGTCTCATCTTGCTTGGGGCCTTAAAAGGGGGACATTCAAGTGATGCCACCCATTCTTGAATTTGCTTGTCATACATCTTCTTTACCTCACCATCATAACACTTCATGGCCGCCCCCCAACCCAATGCGTTAAACTTGGCCGTGATCCCGAATGGCCCGAAATCAACCTCCCGAATCTCTTTTTCACAAATAAATGCTTCACCTCTTTGTTTCAAATTGTTCATTTGTTCATGAAATAGATCTTCTCTCCATTCCGCGGGTTGGTCTAACAATGAACCGGATGTCCAATCCGGCTTCGGACCCCTTGGCGGTGCATCCTCCTCCGAATCCGGGTCACGAACCCGGGTCAATCTCCTCCTCTTTTGTTGCGCATCATCCCCTTGAGGTGCATTAGAAGAACTTGCAATTCCTTTCCCCTTTTTCGTCACCATACCTACACACATTCAAAACCACACAAACAATTCAAGTTAGTATTTTTACCCAATCTTCCCCACACTTGCTTCATGTTATGGATATAAATGTGCAAAAACCAAAAATTTCATTCTTTCAAACAAAATTTCGGCATGATGTCCCTATAAATCAGAATTTTTCCAAACAATTTTCACTAAACATCAACACATTTATATCCATACTTTCAATAGTTCACAAATTCCTACATCTATCATGTACTAGTAAGTGTGTAAGCAAAAACAAGGATTGAAACTTACAAACCTCAATGTACATAAAAGAATAACAAGAAAATGCATACCTTAGTGTTGTAGAAGATGAGAATCACAAAAACTTGAAGTTCACACAAAAACCCACAAAAAGCCCCAAATTTTCGGCACCCCCTAGGCTCAAATCCGACCCCAAACAAAGGAATCTTCAAGATACAAGAGTAAATCTGAATTCCTTGTGAAATTTCACCCAAAATGGACCCAAAAATCACTGAAATCGGACTAGATTTGAGAGAGTTATGAAGATGTGAAGGTTATGGAGGTTAGGGTTCTAAGAGAAGAAAGATGGAGAAGAAAGGTTGTGGTTGGGGAATGATGACTGAAATCGGTACATAATAGTCGTAGCACGCATATTTACAGAAATTTTAACACCTGTGTATTGCAAATAAAGACAATTCACAACGTAATCATGTATCCACATATTCGTTCTAGTCTTCCCAGGCTATCGCACCCAGTCTCTCAGACTAACTCCCTAGCCTCTCAGACTAACTCCCTGGTCTCTAAGACTAAATCCCTGGTCTCTAAGACCAACCTCCCAGTCTCTAAGACTAAATCCCTGGTCTCTAAGACCAACCTCCCAGTCTCTAAGACTGATCCTTCCTCAGCCTCTAAGACTGATCCTCCCTCAGCCTCTAAGACTGAACCTCCCTAGCCTCTAAGGCTGAACCTCCCTCAATCTCTAAGATTGAATCCCTCAGTCTCTAAGACTGAACCTCCCTCAGCCTCTAAGACTGAACCTCCCCAGCCTCTAAGGCTGAACCTCCCTCAATCTCTAAGATTGAATCCCTCAGTCTCTAAGACTAAATTATAAACATATATTTTGGAATGTGTATTTGTGCCTCACGCTCAGGATTTCTTAACTGTTATTCCTATTGAAGGTTTGGGTCAACGAATGTCAGCGGTGGAGTACCGGTCAATCCTTAAGTACCGTTTGATGATCCCCATGTTCCCGAATGATGAAACTTGCCCAGTCTGCCGTAAAGCATGCCTAGACAAATACGGGGAGCATGCGTTACACTGTAGAGAGTTGCCGGGGTTTAAGTATCGCCATGACTTTGTACGAGACGCGTTAATGGATATTCTCAGACGAGCAGGGATCTCGGCGAAGAAAGAGGCACCGGTTAATTTTCTTACAGACCCGCCGGAGGGGAGATCCACCCTACGCCCAGCTGGCGTGCTAGTTTTTGGTTGGGAGGACGGGAAACATGCTTGTGTCGATCTCACAGGTGTATCCCCACTAGCCGGGTTCCGGGAAAATGGATTTGTGGCGGGGCAAGCGGTACTGAAAGCAGAGTCAAAGAAGGTGGAAAAGCACGCGAAAGCTTGTGAGGATAATCAACATGCCTTTGTCCCCCTGGCGTTTGACACGTTCGGCTCCTTGGCGCCGGAGGCAGTTCGGTTCTTGTCTAGAGTTCAGCGTGTGGTCCATAGCAACTTTTCGACCCCTCAGGGGTGAGGCTTTGTTTTTAGTAGATTAGGGTTTTCTATTCAAAAAGGGGTGGCGGCGCAGTTTGTTGCTCGTCTACCTGCTATCCTTATGTAATTTGCCCTGATGATTGGAATGAAATTCTTACTTTTGTAAAAAATTAACAAAGTTATTATTATTATTATTAGTTTATTATTTTCGGTTTTCTTTTTTTTTTTATGTAAAACGCCGACAAGAAAGACCCCCCACTTTTATTGCGAGCCGTAACCTACGGCTCCCATCCGTAGGTTACGGCGGTACCTGGGAGTTTTGGTTTGCCGTAAAACAGAAGCTCCAAGC